>NC_056734.1:245322615-245382615 GCF_019279795.1 Protopterus annectens
TATATGCTGGATTTACAACAGGCACACTGGTTTGGTTGGCCAAGCAGCATGCTAGTTTTTTGTAACTTATGATATTCCATTGCATAATATGTCTATAGACACACATACATATATATATATATATATATATATATATATATATATATATATATATATATATATATATATATATATATATATATATATATAAATATATATATATATAAATATAAATATATATATATGAAATAGATATAGACACACACACAATATAATAGATACATATATAGTTATGTGTGTGTCTTTTTGTGTATGCGTGTGTGTGTGTGTGTGTGTGTGTGTGTGTGTGTGTGTGTGTGTGTGTATGTATGTGTGTGTGTGTGTGTGTGTGTGTGTGTGTGTGTGTGTGTGTGTGTGTGTGTGTGTGTGTGTGCATCTGTGTGTGTGTGTATCTGTGTGTGTGTGTTTGTGTGTGCAAAAAACATTCTGTTGAACATCTATTTTTTAAAGTATGTTCAGGTAGGGAAAGGTATCAAATGTACTCTTTGTAGACTGCTGTATTTATCGAAAGCAGGAAGTTTGAATTCTGTGAAATGCAATTTGGCTGGTGCTGGACTGCATGCTAATGTTTGTGGTTTAAGGCTAAAGTAAGGGCTAGGTTAGAAGATAGATGTAATTGTGTATCTGTGTGTGTGAGTGTATGTTTGTGAACATTGTGTGTGTGTGTGTGTGTGTGTGTGTGTGTGTGTGTGTGTGTGTGTGTGTGTGTGTGTGTCTGTGTGTGTGTATGTGTGTCTGTGTGTGTGTGCGTCTGTGTGCGAGTGTGTGCGTGCATCTGTGTGCGAGTGTGTGTGTGTGTGTGTGTGTGTGTGTGTGTGTGTGTGTGTGTGTGTGTGTGTGTGTGTGTGTTTGTATGTCTGAGTGTCTTGTGTAGTGGTACTGTTGGAGAAAAGCTTTAAATAAGTTAACATGTAGTGTTAGACAACTAACTAGTACATGAATGAGAAAAGTCAAGCAAGGTGGTCAAGGCCTCTGATCACATTTCTTATGCATGGTAACCCTAAGACTGCTTCTGCCATGTCTGTAATCCTAACTCGACACTTTAACTTATATATAAATATAAATATAGAATTAATATATTCACACAAACACAGACACTTACATATAATATGACCTACTGAATGGGTATGAAATATTTAGTGGCAAAGATAATCAAAGAATAATGCAATTATGAGAATTTCATTTG
The DNA here is from genome assembly GCF_019279795.1 of Protopterus annectens. Classification (NCBI taxonomy): domain Eukaryota; kingdom Metazoa; phylum Chordata; order Ceratodontiformes; family Protopteridae; genus Protopterus; species Protopterus annectens. Next base: position 245,323,841 of record NC_056734.1, read on the forward strand.
TTTTGTTGAATGTAATTTATTTTGTTAACATCATTTTCAGAATGTTGGCTGCTTTGCTGGATTCATTCAGAAGTTAACAATCTAAAGGATTTTTTGGCTTTATTGACAATAAAACTATTCCTTGTTCTGTCTTACTTTTAGATTACATTCTCTTAAAATTTCTTAGGAAATAGACAAGATAAAGCTTGAATAATTTCATTGGCTCTTTCATGTTGGAAAAATCAAAAAAAAAATGTCCAGTTTTGATCAAAGGGTACTTTAGACCACATTGATCCTCTGTACTGTGTAATCCATATTCCATTCAAGTTTCTTTGGTTGAAGATGACACACTGGGTACATTCACATTGTTTTGCAATATATTAACATAAGCAGCACTCCATCAGAGCTCTAACTACAAAATCCTAACAGAAATATGTCAAGACAGATTATATTTGCTGTTTTATTACTATGTGTTACCTAGCAGTTCCAGAATACTGTCTTAAAACATTGTAGTCCTCTTCTTCTTCAAAAAAGATTTGTTCTGTGCAAAGATTCTTAATTAGTTATTCATTCATTACAGGCAATAGTGCTGAAACAGTGACATTTTAATGCTACAGATTTGGTAGCATAGCATTTGATTTTTTTTATTTTTAATTCTTTAATGACTGAATTACTATATTTATTTATTTATTTATTTTATTTGTTAACTAGGAATGCCTAAATGAGAAGGATCATTTTTACTCAAGTTCCACAGACAGATGTTCACTGGCATTGGAAAACAATGCAGTTTATGTAAAATAATCTAACTGTAACTTGCCATGGACATGTTGGAAACACTCAAAGCATCATCATACAAATCTGATATCGTATAGGAGTATGAGTATGTAACAAGAACTTAATAAATAAGTATAAAAAGTTTAAAAGGTTATACATTTCAAAAGATTATGGAAAGTAAAACAAAAAAATAAATGTGTGCACCTAAATGACTGAATCAGACCACAAGGCATACAACAAAATAATATTCATATCAAAAGAAGTAATACAAATTGCAATGTAATAGGATAATATAAAAAGATGAAGTAAAAAGTATATTAGCAGCATTATATGTAATCAGCATATATGTAAAATAATAAAACTACAATGATAAAGTTTAATACATATTCTTTTATAACATTTATATTTAGAAAAAAATCAAGAAAGCTAAGAAGGAATGTAATAAGAAATAGCTTAGAACAAGACTCAGTTAAGCAACAGTAGAGAATGGCATGGCAAATTGGTAGCAGTTTAAGGGTGGGAATGGATATTAAGTAGGATAAGAATGTAAAAAGACTATTAGAAATTAGATACAGGTTTATGAGATTAGTAGCAGGTCCATGGAAATGATATACACATTATGGGGATCTGTAGCAGCTTCTTAATTTTATGAAGTAGGTAGTCTACCCAGAAGATCAACATAGGGGCTTAGAAGGCTTGTTAGCCATAATTATCAAATGGTGATATTGTGAAAGTTCCTTAGTGTACCTCTGCAGGGATTTCCTAAAGATTTCATTATAGTAATAGCCTTAATCTTAAGTAGCATTTTCCAATACACAGGTGGTGCTAATTTAGAAAATGATTTTTCACCTTCCCTTAGAGTGTAGGGTGATCTTACAAGGAGGCTGATAATCTACATTTCTGAGTGTGTAGGCTGAACTTCTATAAGATAGGAATTGTTTACTGCAGGGCAATGTTAATCATTCAATAGTTTATAAGTTAAGGTATTCAGAATGAAAGAAGCTCTTTTTTCAACACGGAGCCAGTTGCTTTGTTTACTATAATACAGTGGTCCTCGTGGAATGAGGTAGGATAAACAAATCTTATCATTTTATTTTCTATCCTTTGAAGAATATCTGTGTAATGAATAGAATGCAGGGCAGTTACTTGTGAGGGGAATATTCTAACCTAGGCAAGAGAACATAATCTGCAATGGCTTGTTTGTCCTCCTTATTTAAGGGGTGGAACATTCTGTAATCTTTTTTTGAGTTTTGCGATTAGCTTCTTTGAGCCAAGCATGTTGAAATTTTATTATAAGTGAAAGTAAAGAGAAAAAGTTACCAGCAGAGACAAAGCATTACAAATGTTAATCAATTATAATTTTACTTCTGTAATAAATATAAACCAGATACAAAAGTAGCAAAATGAATATCATAACTTGTTTAATTTATTATATGCCCTAGTTGTAGTTACAGTTAAAATTGCAGTTACATTGTAAATGATATTAAGGTTGTCTTCAGTGCGTGTTCTTCAAGGATGCATGGCAAATTGTAAATTAATTTATTATAACATTTTCTTGTGGAAACACAATACTTGACATCATCATATTTTATATTTTTAGGCACAGACACCAGCCTTTTGTCTGATCCTAAGCTGATGTAGTCTGCCTCCGTATGATTGTATCATGCCTGAAGACACATGTTGGCATTAAAAAATAATATGGAGAAAGATGCAAATGTACAAACTCAACCACTGCAGGTCAATTTGAAAGAATAGTGGTAGGTCCTGCAGTGAACTGCGCAGCTCTATTGTACTTTGGCTCAGGTTTATGTTAAACAGATGGCAACAACCCCAAAAGAAGGTAGGCAGAATATAGAGGAAATGGTAGTACCTATAAATTGGCAGTAAAAAATGTTAGCTATGCCTGTAAGGAAATGTTGGACATTATTTATGTTATGTTTCCTAGCTGCTGTCTGGTTTTGATAAAAACATTCTTTACATATGCATCACATTTCATCTGTCTGTTAAGAGAACAACCATGAAAATTCAAGCAGCCGAGTTGCACAACTAGAGATTAGTTTAGTTTACATATATTATGACTTAATGTAGTTTTGAGTTACAGAGAGCTCAACATCACTGATATCAGAAAAAGCTGAAAAGTTTTCTAAATAGTGGCAGGGTATGAACAATATCAGTTTCTTTGAATGCAGTCAAGATGTAGCCCTAAGGAAAGGAGTCATAGTCTGCAAGATCTTGAAGCCATATTGTAATTTACTATCAAGGGAATCAGAATACATGTTACCATATACTAGAACAAACATAGAATCTGTAGTGTGTTGAGGGAGTTTGTGATGTATCTTCTGTATGAAAATTGTAAATAGCAGTAGTCCTAGTACATATCCTTCAGGAATTCTGAAATTCACAGTCATGAATAGAAAAATGCAGTTATTCTAGTTGGTGGCACCCAATGTGACATTAAGACTTACCATGTCCAAGAGATCATTATATTATTAGATTAGTCAAACCAAATGCGATCAATATGTGCATATTTGCCTGATACAAAAGCTCAAAATGATAAAATGAAGTGGCAATGACAGAACGCACTGATAAATTATTTTGTCATTTTATTACAACTTAGCACTTTAAAAAGCTAGCAGAAAATGAACTAATTAAATATGCTATTGAAAAAAATGTGATAGAAAACCTGCATGTGAGGAGGATCAAATAAGATGAACCTTAACTCCCAAAAGATACCTCTCAACATCTTAACAAAAGAAATCTGGAGAAAGCCAGAAGTAATGGAGGAACAAAGGACCAACAATTGGAAAAGACTTTAAATATTGATCTTGTAAACTTAGAAAGTTAACAAAATAGCATGTTTTGCATTAGTATGCTTTTTCTAAAGGATAGGAAGCCTGGACTTAAATGTATGACATTAGTGACTTCAGTCTTCAATGATTTGCCCCAAAATACAAACTTTTATGGGGAACAGAACAAAAATATAAGGCAAAAATTTGAACATTCTGTGAAAATCTTGACAGGTGAGATATGCTCCCAAATCATAACAGCCACCTACTTTAGTACCCTTTTTTAAATGCAAAAATAAACAAATGCAGAGTTTTGTTATTTTTAAAACATAAATCATCACTTCAATCTCCTATCTTTTATTTCAGACTTTAAGAATATTCATTTACTCCTGCAGGAATGTGAGCTTCCAGACCTTATTGCCAAACCAATTCCATTCCATCAATCAAGAGCTTGTGGTTGCTTTCTCACTCATTTTCCTAAACTTCATCTAGTATAATAAAATATTTTTTGAAAAGCTGACATTTCAAAGTTTGTCAACACAATGTATTATAGTCATAATTCAGCTTTATGTTTAATTCTGTTCTAGTATTCCTTGCTGCAGTTTTGATCTGTCCCCTCTGGCATGTTTGCTGACATAGTTCATCACCAGAATGAGCAGATGTATATCTAGAGATGAATCCTAATACACATTGACTCCCAATGAGAACCCATCTCAGAGTCTGAAGACTGAACATATGACATTGTATCATTGCGCATAGCCCTCTGTAATACTACTAGTATTTCTGGGACTTCAAACTTTTGCAGGACTGCTATGGTCAGCTTTTTTGGGACCTTATCATATGCTTTCTATAAGTGCAGGAATGTTCAATTAGATGTTTTTATTCATCTCTAACCTCTTCTCCAGTATCTGTCTTACTTCAAACATCCTGATCTGAATCTGGACAATCAACTCTCATCTCACTTTTTACTACCCTGTACACTTCTTCATCAATCACCTTCTTCTGAACTTTCATGTAGTGAGGCAGAAACTAATAACTCTGTACTGTTCTCAGTTATAAATGGCTCTTATGCTTTTTTTTTTATTGTACACAGAGACTTTAATGCTTATTCTCCGATCATCTAGGGCACGCCTTTGTCATAGGTTCATATAACTTCTTAGGTACATGCTAAGCTAACAATCGCTGTGGCCTTTTAAGCCTAGCCTTGCATCCAGAATTTCTAACAAGTTCTGGTATCATTGATAAGTGTAAACAGGGATTTAGGAGATGAAACATTTACAAGCAGAATCCTGGGAGATGAACCATTCACAGGCTGCCTGTGTCTATTAGACATACAGTAGGTGCCAAACCAGGAATGGATTTCCTGTTCTCCATCAAATTGTCCAAGCTACACTTGAACTGGGTTAAGGATGATCTCTGCTTCACATGGATTGAGAGCCTGTGCAGAGAAGTGTAGTCTCTGCGATATACACCTGTCTTTCTAGCAGGTCCTATTTTGATCACGGGCAAGGTTTAGGTTCATAGACTCATACGTAAGTACTAGGTTAGCTACCCTTGCTGGCCATTTTAAGCTTCGCTAGTTTCCTTTTTGTGTTCTCAAATGAACATATCTCATTTGGTTAGAGACTGGGTTTACCCATCCCATCATCAGTAATTATATATTATCCTTAGTGAAAATAACTGGGATCATACCATAGATAATTTGAGGAAACCCATACATAGGATACAGCATTTCAGACTGCCTCTGTCCATTAGTAGTACAGGGGGCAGTCCTGGAGTAAATTTTCTGTTTTTCTTTCATAGATCCAAGTTGTGTTTGAATATGGACTGGAATGAACTTTGTTTTATGTGGATGGGAATCTGTTCCTCTGCAAGATATGCCTGTCTCTCCAAACTGTTCTGTTGATGTTGCAGAAGATGTTTAAGTCTTTAGAATCAGTAATTCTGATGCTGTTTGTTTGTTTGTGGATATGCAGGAGGTCCTTCAGGGTGAGGTCCAATAATAACTTGTATGTCATGCAGACAGCTATCCTGAGCAGTCTGTAGGAGACAGAATGCAGAGATAGGGCTTTGAGGTAATCTGCATAGGATGTGTTACTTATGTCCTGTATTCCTTTAGAGAGGAACCTTTGTGGACATTCCAATTGTTGGATGTGCCTGGTTAGATACATACCAAATGGGGCATTCTACTAAATGGTAGGTCTCATGAATGCTGAATATTGTAGAACAATGACCTCCTTGGACTTAGATGCCATACCTTTGTTTACAGGTAGCACAATGTAGAATGATTTCCTCACTACTCTAGATATGTGATGGTCAAAGTCTAGATTACTGTCTATACGTGTCACCCGGTTTTTGACTACTAGGTCAAATCTTAGGGGTATGTTGTAAATATGATAGTTATCAGGGGTGGATGACTTCCCAGAGGACACTATTATGCATTTCTTAGCATTAAGTTTTAGTCCATGTTTCTGACACAAATTATCTGTCTGTGTCAGCCCTTCCTGAATAACATTAGTATTAGTGAGGGATACTGTGACTGTTCTTAACTTGCAGCCATCTGGCCCGCCAGAGGCCCTTGAAACTGGCCTTGACTTCAAAGAAGTAGATGAAGAGAGGGAACAGTTTCAGGACCAATCATTGATGGACTTTGCTTGTGATTGGTCTCATTGTAGATGGACTACCCAATTCTAACTTCCTGAGTCCTGTCTGTAAACCAGCTGGCTATCCAATGGTGTTACATAAGAGTTTATACCTAACCTCTTGCATTTGTCAACATTGCCTGATTGAGGTAATTGTGTCAAATGCCTTAACCAGGTCAAGGTCAGCAGTGTGAACAATTCTGCCCTTTTCCATTGCTTAGGTGACATTCTCAAAGAGGTCAACCTGGTTGAGTAGGTATGACTTACTCTTGGAAAAAGAAGACTGGGTTGGATCCTGTGTCTGGAAGTTTCTATGTAATTATTGATAATTTCCATGTTAATTCTTTCCAAGGCTTTGCATTTGCATATGAGACTAGTGAGACTTATGGGTCTGCAGTGTGCAGGGTCTGTAGATGGCCCGCCTTTGTGTAGAGAGCTGATGGTTGCTGTTGTCGATTTGTGGAGCATGAAGAATATTTGGAAGCTGCAGTTAAATAGTGATTACAGAGGGCCAGATATGTTCCATGCTATTTAGAAGGCAGCCTGCAATATTATCTGAGCCCATTGATGCAGTGCTCTTGGCCTTAGTACAAGCACTAGGGACCTGTTCCCTAGTGATATCAGGCAGAATTATAGTTGATGATATTTGCTGAGGGGAGGTTGAGGGGGAGAGAGGTGTGAAGTTAGAGCTGACTTTGTTTATCAGAAGGTTTGCTATAGCTTCTGGCTTGGTATAGGTGGCTCCATTAATAATGAGCTCTGCAGAAAATTGTGTATTGCCTTTGAGGTTGCGGACATAGCTAAGGAATGCCTTTTGATTGTCTCTGGCCTGGGAGACCAAGTTTACCTAAATTTTGGCTGTGATAGACTTTATTTGTCCTTTGAGTTGTTTGCTTAGTTTAATGAAAGTGCCTTTATCCTGCTGGGTGCTACATCTCCTAATTTGCACCACAATTTTCTTCTTTCTGTTATACAGCCTAATGATGTATTGATACCATCAGGATTCTTGCTTTTTTTTTTTTTGGAGTTTGTTCTGTATTTATCCTTGGTGGGTACAGTTGCCTCTATGCAGCTATTAAAATGCTTGTATAGGGTTTCTGCTAACAGTTCTGCATAGGCAGCAATGTTCTTAGACTTTAGTGGAGCTTGAAATGTGGCCACACTTTCACTTAATAGTAGAAAGTTAGCTTAGAGATGCTATTAAACATTCCAGGGTTAACTGGGGTTCTGGGTTTTATTTTCACTTCAAAGCAGACTGTTTTGTGGTCTGACCTTACCAGAGAGGGCATTACGCAAGGGGTGTGCAGCTCTCTCCCATTTTAGTGAAGACCAGATCCAGTATGTTTGCAACTCTGGTAGGCACATTGACAATCTGGTCCAGGGAGCTTGTGATTACAAAAATCCAGGAAATTCTGTGCATGTATGTTTGTTGTCATTTAGGATTCCCAGCTAATAGTGGGGCAATTAAAGTCACCCATGAATATGGTATTAGTTGGATGGCAAGTATTTCCAGTGAGTTTAAATACATGTTATGGGTTTCTTGGATCATAGAATGTGAACTACAGCTTGCATGGAAGTGGCATGGGAATTTGCCTGTGGTGATTTGAATGTGAAGAAGCTCGAGTACATTGCCCTGTTTGACCAAACTTTAGGTCTGTTTATTTTGATGTAAACTGAGGTACCTCCACCTTTAGTCCCTGCCTGTGTAATAGCTGGTCTAAATATGTGGTAGGCATTACAGCCTTGCACTGTTGGGATACTGTCCGTGACTTTAAACCATGTTAAAGAGACTGCACAGATGTCAGCGTTCTCTAGGGTGAGGAGAACTTGTAGCGACTGGAGTTTTTTTTTAGACTCAGCACTGAAAAGCAACATCTTTAAATTTTCTTGTTTTTTATTTGCTATGTCAGAAATATTTTCAATTTGGCACTGCCTGAAAAAGGCACTATGGGAGGACAGTGTTTTAGCTAATATTCAAAAACCTAGAAGGGGATGTCTACACCATCCCTGGCAAAGTAACATGATTTGTTGTCCATCTCCTTCTATGCTGACAAATATTTTACCCCATTAGAATGTCACCAGAAACTAAGCCAATTACTAAGTCAGTCAGCTTCTGTTTGTATTGTGGCACCATTAATGGAGAAGGTAGAATGCTGCTCAATGCTAGGCTCATACGGGTTAGGGACACATACTCCTAGATATACAAAAAATTATAAATCAACTGGAATGTTTTTTTTGTGAAAATATGTGCATTTAAAATGGATGAATGTGTGTACATAAAAAAAACTAAGTATTATTCCAAAATATTATAATGATTTAACATAAGGCATGTCCTTAAATGCAGCCTACAATGATTTATAATAGGGGTAATCTTAGACATAGGTGAAGTAAAAGCCTAAACATGTCTAATTTTGCTGAAACTATTTGAAATTATGGGAGACTGTAACCTAAGACTAAGGCTGAGGGGTTATAAGAGGTGCAGTTTGGGAAGTCATTAGGGATCACAGAGCTGTTTAGTGGAGAGGAAGTTAAGAATTTTTTTGTAACCAGATTTGCTGCATGCTAGCAGACAAAGATTCACAGTATTATAGCTGCCTGTTAAAATCAGTGCTTAATGAATTAGAATTTCTGTAGACAATGATTTTGTATTTCTTTACAGGGAAAGTATTTTTTCTACCACATACACTGGCAGAACCATATACAATTTTCTTTGTATACAATTTTCTTTGTTCCATTTTGAAACTTCAAGAATTGTTTCTCTGGAGAGAAAACCATGGCTCTCCAACCATTTTTCTGGCTTTTAAGCTATCAAAGCTATTAGAAAATCTTCAAACAACCAAACTAATGCAATCATTGCTGTGAACTATTCATTATGAAAATAACCACTATAAAATGTCACCGATTAGATTGCAATAAAATACAGTTTTTTAGTAACACAATCTGATTCAATCATATATGCTTTTCCTTTTATGTTCTACAATAAAACCATTTAATTTTTATTGTACAGACTTGAATAATGTTTCAGCTCATTTATTGTATTTAGTATAATGCATTGTTCAGGAAGACTGATGTTTTGTGTAACAGAGATATCAGTAAATGTGTTTTAAAGCCCCAGATGTGGCTAAGCAAGCTTTTTACTACCTATATACTCATTTTTTTTGGTTCAAACACACACACACACACACACACACACACACACAAAATATATATATATATATATATATATATATATATATATATATATATATATATATATATATATATATATATATATCTATATATATATATATATATATATATATATATATATATATATATATATACAAATATATCAGACAAAAGTATCTATGCTCCATTAAACAATTTATAATAAATGAAACCATTCTTACTAGTCCATGTGAAGTGTTTATATTGTTTATATTTAGCTTGTGTCCACTAAAATGACTAAAGACATTTTTAATGTTACTGCCCATAAGCCAAACAAATATATACCAAGTATTAGAAATGTATTTTACTATGTTATTTATTATGTTGTAGCACCTCTTCAATGCAGAACTTAGGGCAACCTTTAATTTTGTTTGTACCTTTTTCTGGGAAAATCCCATATACTTTGACTCATTTGTAAACAGTTCACTTGTGCACTACCTGACAAAATGTTTTCAAGGACATTTCAATCATATTTAGTGTTCATTTGTGTTTCTTATTAAAGCTGTTTCCTGTTGCATCCTCCACTCAAACAACACATTAACACATTGTCTTGAATACAACGATTTCATTTTCCACTTACCCAACACAGACATAAAGGCCATTTTTGCTCCAAGATAAATGACAGCATAAATCTAATAAAGCAAAGACATAGGCCGGGATTCACTAATCCTCCGTGTAAGACTAAATAAGTCTTACGCGGAAACCTCAGCCTAAGAGGATGAAGTCAGCGCGCCATGCATATTCATGAAGGCACGCTGACTCAACTCTAAGGCTAACACGGAGCATGCACAAGTGCAGGGGGCGTGTCAGACTACCAAGCAGTCCAAAAATCCACACCCCTGCAAGTCCCTCAATCTGCAAATGTCAACTGAAATGAGCGAGTCCACTCAAATGTGTACATACCCAACACTACACTCCCCCACATTCTAAATCCCTGTACAATTCTAAAATGTAAAACTTTCCTTTTTTTTATTATTCCCGATATAGCTGCCCGTATTTGCGCATGTTTGCACGGGTTGGCCCATTGCTTAGCTACAGATAGCAGTTTAGAGATCGAAGAGGATAAAAAGAAACTTATATGCAAATTAAACCAAATAACAATAGCGTAGTGGTAGAGCCTTCGCACAAGGAGCAGGCATTCCTGGTTCGGTTCCCACCACTCCCCTTTCTATTTTCTGTAGGAAACCAGTATAGAAAAATAATTCCTGACATTTATCATTAAAATTTTAGTAAAAAGCATTGAAATGGCCTATGTAGTAGTGAACGATATTTTATATATATATATATATATATATATATATATATATATATATTTATATATATATATATATTTATATTTATATATATATATATATATATATATAAAAGAAGGTGAATTGGTTATGCATACTGATGAATGCATAAGTAACATAGCTTAAGCAATGTGAAGCACTGCTAAGCAAAGTTTACCAGTATTAAGCACATTTAAGTATAAATGCTCATAGCTTAGCACTGCTTTAACTAGCACAATGGCTTTGCGCGGAGCTGCGCATCGCGCCAACTACTGCAAACAAAACATGTTTGTGCGTAGCTGTGCACCACACTAACTAGCACAACCTTGGGAAAAGTCAGGCAACGTTGGGCAATGCTGAGCAACGTTGGGCAAAGTTGAGCAAAGTCGGCTAAACACAGCCATACCCCCTAGCCAGTCTGGCCAGTAGTAAAATAAAAACCAATAAGAGGCCTCGAACCCGGGATACTGTGCACCATAATCACAGTACTGAACCAGTAAGCCATGACAGCTTTTGATATTCATGCACTGTCAACACACATATACATATTAATCAAAGTTTACCCAGTGCTATGCAGGTGTGCTTTTAGCTGAAAATTTTCAAAACCGGCCAGTCACAAATAAGTGCAGGAAATGAGGCATATTTAAGCTCCATAGGTGGGAATACTTGTCATAACTGGTTGTAGCTCCCACCTGCAGCAGCATGGCTGATGTTGGAGTGGGCTTTCACTTCCGAGTGCAACGGTGGGGCATTGAGGAGTCAAAAGTGATGGTTTGGCTCCTCATCCATAATCATGATGCCAGGCTCCTGCAGGGCCAGTTCCAGGGCACTGAATACAAACCGGAAGCCTGGAACCGTCTTGCATATGATCTCACCAGTGCCACAGGCATCCCTTGGACTGGTGAGCAGGTCAGACACCACTACTCAGACCTGAAGAGATGCAAGGAGGACAGACTGAACCAGTGGATACAGGAGGCCCATGGGATGGAAAATGCCCTACTACTTAGTAGGTAGCCATGGAATGACTTATGTAAGAACTGCTATCGTAGTCTATAATATAGATAGGTATGTCTCAATATCACTTCATTTACTTCACAGCTTCAAGTGTCCATGCTGCGAATCAACAAGCCTATGCAGATAGGCTGCTAAGGCTGCACCACCAGGCAGGTTAGTAATTATTCTGCATGTATTGTTATATAAAATAAGTGAGAGAGCCTGAAAAAAAGTGTTGTAGCCCAATAATAAAGGTATAATAAGTCTTGAATAACATCTCTGCATGTACTGTTGTATAAAATAAGTGAGAGAGCCTGAAAAAGAGTGTTGTAACCCATTAATAAAGGTATAATACATCTTGAATGAGTCTTCTGCATGCACTGATATATCAAATAAATGAGAGAGCCTCTAGAAAAGTGTGTAATGTAATTAGTAAAGGTATAATTCCTGGAGTGTGTCCGTGTCACTTTCTTCAAAATGTTGTTGTACTCTTGCATTATAGAAATAGTACTGTTGTATTAAGTGCTGTCAACCCACACTTGAGTAGGCCCATAGAAAGTGGATGAAAGGAGTGCCAGTAGCTGTTAAGCATATATACAGTCCTCAACTGTTGGTTCATGGCTGGCATGTATAGGTAAACTGACACATGAGTAGCTTGTTATTGTGTTCCCCAGAAATGTCAGTGTGCTGCTAGAAATGTAGGGGGCTGTTAAAATATAACTGATAATGTCACGTGAACACATCCAGATATGCAGATATATAAATATAAATAAAATATATAAATACATAGCAGTAACATCTGCATCCTGGACAGTTTGTATGTTAGATACAGGTCAGGTATATAAGGAACTAGCAAAACCCATTTCACAATTTAACGGACATTGCCTAGTGTAATAAGACATGTAGGGGATATAAACCTGCAGTCAATAGGAATGTAGTGTAAACTGTAAGTGCATATAAGTTGTTAATCAAGGTATCTTTTTACACCCTACTGAATGTGCATAAACAATGCAATTCCACACCTCAATGGGTATGTCTAATTTCAAAACATTTGTTTGGACATATGTCCTATTGGTTTATAAATATCTGCATTTACTTTGATGCATGTGCCCTGTTCAAATACCACAATCTTGGTGGCCTGTTGCCACCAATAAATCCTGCATGCTGTTGGAATGTCCACTGTTGTTCTATATATGCATGTGTTATGCTTGCTGTTCAACTGTTGGAACTCTGGTGTGTTGGGTTAATGGGAATATTACTGCATGCTGTTACAACTAATTTGGAATGCTGTTGGCTGTTACCAACCCATATTGTCATGAAATCCTCCTAAACATAGAATGTATGGGAAGGCCGGTCCCAGCGGACCCACCTGTCCCACCTCAGCTGGCGATGGCACCTGGCACCAGTAGGTTCGGTGCCCAGCCCGGCACCTCTTCCTCTGTTGGCGTTGTGCCACCTTTGGGTGGAAGCGCTGCAGGGGATGGGGCTCACCCCCCCCTGCAAGCGTGGCTCTAGGAGGGCCACCTATCACCCTCCGAACGGTCCGGGCTGTGGTGCCTAGGGAGATCGAGCGTTCTGTTGCTGATCCTCTACGCCAGCTTGAGGCACGTGTGGCATGACTCACGGGTGAGCCTGTCCCTCCTACGCAGCCCCCAGCACAGCCACCCTCTGGGCTGTGAAGGTGCATTGGTGACTGCCCATGGGTGGGGATCTCAGTTCCACTGTTGCCATCTGTGGGCTCATGGGCTTGCAATTTCCAAACATCCTTCCCCGTCAATGTTGTTCACACACCACATGTGTCATATTCTGCCCCTGTATGTGTCATGTTTGTCTTGTCTGTTTACCTCCCCAACCTACCTCCCCAAATATGCCTACTCCCCTACCCCACATTCCACTCTCACCTGAAAAAAAAGGGCAATCTGTTCCCCAAAATAAAATTATGCCCCATACATAGCTGCCCATTTTGCACACATGTCCGATGGACACATAAACTGATATTTAATTGGCAGTACAACATACTTTGTTGTCCTCACCCCTCTCTCAGGGGTAGAAGGTTTCAAATTTCCCTCCAAATTACTAGCATATGCACAGCTGTTGCTGTTAAAGAAATGGGCAGCTATGGACCTTCCCTACACCAGTCCTGCACATCCCGAGCTGTTTTCCCTACTGTCTTTCCCTCTTTGTGCCCCTTTTTCACCACTTTCCTATCTCCCCATTTTCTTTTCTTTCAAAGAAATGAGTGCGGGGGTTAGTGGGAGTAAGCACTTTTAAGCAGTAGTTAGCGAGATTGCGCGAGTGTGCGCGTGTGTGCACTTTGCTAAGTATTGCTAAGCTTCACGCAAACCCACGCAAACCTGCTTAAAACTGCTTAAAAGTGCCTTAGTCCCCCTGCATGTGAGGGCCCCTGTTCTGCTCAGCAGCAAAATAAAACACCACTGTCAGTCTCAAACCCTGGACCTTGGATACACTAGACTGCATGAAGTATCACTAAGCCACAGTAGATATACAGCAGGTTGTTGCTGAAATATATATATCATGCATCACAATGAGTGAATGTAAAGGAAAGATAGGAATGCCATAACACAAAACCTGTTCTGTGGAACTTTACCAGCAGTTGTTGTGGAATTGCATTACATGACTGTGATAACAGAACCAGACATTCTAGCAGTAAATAATGTTACAGCAGCACTTTACAACCCCCACACAGCATCATAGCAGGACAATCCCCACCCAAACGTACAAAATACATGTGTGTTTAGGGTCCAGCAAGGATGTAGGTAGGCATACTCAGTACTGGAATTGTCCAGTTTTCATGAGCATCCTGTGCTAATGACAACAATAAAAATGCACCAACTGTGCAGAAGTGAGTACATTAATATTCACAGTATAGCAGTTCACAAACAGTTCATGTGCCAAATGAATACATCTCAATAACTACGTATGTATGGCAGCTAAATGTATAAGTAGAAAAGAAACTACATACTCCCATGTATCTTGTGTTAGCATTTGTAGGGGTGAGTACAATTCTACACTGACAACTGTGTACTGGAAGTGGCAATATTCAGGTCTGAGTACAACATTCAAATCACTGGCTACACCCCCAGCTTCAGATATAAGTATACCAATCTTCTGACTTACACAACGGTGTCCACAGCAAACAAGCATGGGCCCCACTTTGGAAAACTGAAAGGGCTACGCCTACCTGACCTAGCAATTTATAGCATTGGGTTGCTATGACAGTGAGTACTGCAATTACCACACAGCAAGCTGCATGCAATTACCAAATGGTGGCCACCAATTGGTGCAGACGCCATCGCATGCACATGTGCAGATACCTATAAAAGCAGGCTGTACTTGCTGTCCACACATGCAATCATTTCATTGCAGCTATGGAGAGAGAGAGCGAGAGAGAGAGAGACACAGACAGACAGACACCGTCAGCTACAACAAGAGCACCAGCAACAGAAAAAAAGATATTAAAAAAATATATATTAAAAAAAAAATGTAAAAAATATATATTAAAAAAATATATATATACAAAACACATGGAACTGACAAATACAAACACATACAAAGGAAAGGTATGTAAGGGATATGTATTTACTGGCATGTAGTAGATGTTTTTGAAGAGTACTCTACATACTTTGAATCTTCCATATGTGGCAGCAGTACATATCTATGCACAGATGCCCTTCATAACTACTGCTATGGAGAAATCAGTGTGTAGCTGTGTGCAGTGGGATATGACTGTGACATATGTAGTTCAGCATTAAATGTCAAACATCTGATCCATGTTATATGTGTTCTGTACAGTAGTGTGTACAATGTCTGTTTGGGGGAGTAGCGCATATAGTTATATAAACATGGATGTGACAGAGTAACAAATGCACGATAGTCATATTAACATGTATCTTAGCATTGGCAACAGCTGTACCAGGCTAGTATGCTAATCTAGCATTTGCAGCTATATATGCATCCTCTAATATTACTGTGTGCTCACATGTGACACCTGTTCATGTTGCAGCAAGTCCCAACAGGTCAACCGTGAGGTCCACGGACTTACAACAGTGTGGACCGTGTGTGTGTATGGCACACACATATGGAGAGATCAGTCTGTGTCAGATATATTAGCATCTGTACATGTGCATAGAGCAAGGGATGTACTGCAACTGTTTGTGAAGGGTGGACATATATATGTTGGTGAAGGTTGTTATGTGCATATTTCTATGTAGGTTGTAGTGTGTGGCAAACAAGACAGCATACATTGCTGGTATATGACATGTGGTGGTTAAACACTGTGGGTATGATTTGTCAGGTTTGCAGTGTTGCAGCCAGTGAGGCCTGCTAAAGCTACATGGGCTGAGAACACCTTCAATGCATTCTGCACAACACTGTGCAGTATTATTACATAACTGTATACCTCACAATCTTCGGATAATTGATATTCCCACCATGAAAGGTGGACTGTATATGTGCCAATATGTATATCTATATGTACACCAATGTATGTTAATATGTATGTGTATATATATATATATATATATATATATATATATATATATATATATATATATATATATATACAGAGAGAGAGAGACAGGTTCATATTTACTGCGACAGATGCCTGGTGACAAAGCCATGGACTCAAGCTCAATGTTAAAACTGCATTGGCATCCTTTCTGGCAAAACCTCCGTACCCATGAACTACCACATAGGTGGTAGTCTACTTAGCACTGAAAGTGTGATAAGAGACCATGGGACACAGGTGAACAGTAGTCTCCCCTTTGATAATCACAGTGCCACACTAGTCATGTAATCTGTCTACGTCGCACACCTCCTCACAAAAGTCGTGTCATCCAGGAAAATATAGGTCAGTGTTCCCCTCTACTCATCACACATAAAACCCATTATAGAGTACAATGCCCCATGTGGTATGTACCTCACAAGACATCTACAGCAACTGGAAAGGGCACAGACATACCTCACAAAGAGTAATACTGGCCTCAAACTGATGCCCTAGGCAGACCATCTCACAAAACCTCAACTAGACTGTGTTGCATACCGCTTACCCAGAGGTGACCTCTGCCTAACATACAAAGCTATGACAAACCCAGAGCTGTTGGACATGCTCCACATAAACAGATCAAAATCCCTACCAGCTACATGCTCTAGGGACCTAAACCCTGTCACCTCAATAGACAGAACATGCTGGAGGGATAGATTCCTATCTCTGAGACATCCCATACTCTGGAACAAGCCACCTATCAATAGCAAACCAAGCTCCTCATTAGCAGTCGTCATGAATAATCCTGATGATTGGATGGGAGACAGGAAATACACACCAGGAATCACCTCTGTGGCTCTGCTGGACAGCGGCACGTGAAATTAGATTACATGTGTGTCAAAGGCCAGGGTAGCGTATGGCTAGGCTTCTACAGACCCTAAGACCAATAGCCTATTACCTACCTATGAACCAATACACAACCACATGTACTTGTTGCAGTAATTGCTATGTGAGGTTGACTGAGTGTGATGGTGAAAGTGTTGGTGAATGTGTCGAGGTTCTGTCAATGTGTGATAGCTTAGTGGGAAACTGTTTCCGTCATGCTATTTTGTGTCCTAGCTCTGATCCCAGCAAAAGATGTATATGCTATTGCTAGGCATAAAAAGCAGTATGGCATATGGTCTGACGTAGTCCCTTGGTGTGGACTGGGGTGTGCCATTGTAGGCTAAAGCAGCACATGTATGCTTATTGATTGGTATTGCTGGTGAATCCAAATCCCGTATGAACTGTAGTACTACCTGAAGCTGTATACCTAAACAGCACAGTATGGTGTATGTCCACAGTGCTTGGAAATACTGTTATATGTGTTCCCTGTAGTCCTCATAGACTACATAACTCAGGCATAATGTTTTGTAAGTACTGACACACAGCACTGTATGGTACACAGGTAAAGCTCATCTGGGTTGCCATACTTTGTGTCTTGTATGTATGTGTGATGTGTGTGTGGGTATGCCTGTAACATGCCCTCAGTCATATGTGTGTTACAGGTATAAGTGCATATCTAGCAACATGTATAGTCTAGTACAGCAGTATGCCACCTATACTAATGAATGTGCACATATGTTAGCCAGGGGTTTTCCGCCAACAACTAGTGTGGTATACCTGTAATACTGTAACTGGACTTTACAGTCATTGCAATGGATGACATATTTCATTATGCATTAGCTTGATATATACCTCGATATATACCTCCTGTGGCTAGGTGGTGCATTGTGTCACATACAGTGTGACATGTACTGTTGTATAGTCTTACATACTGATTTCTCTTTGTTGCTGTGCAGAACATGGTTTGATATATAGACTGTGCCAGGCACTGTCAGGCAGTTGTGGTATGAGCACTGATATGTGGCATTGAAAGTGTGTATCCTCTGGCAGCCAATAGGTTGCTATATATGGCAGTTCAGGGATATCTGTACTTTAGAATGTTAAGTGTGCCACATGACTTGCTCACACATATTGTTTCATTGTCTTCCAGGGTCATGGCTCACCATCGCAATTCGACATACAGCCCAGCTGAGGATGAGCAGATCACAACCAACTTGGTTCAGCACTATGCCCTGCTGTTCTCAAGAACCAGCCAGGACCAGCATGAGCGGACTGGACTGTGGCAAGATGTTGTCCGTCAGGTAAATGACATAGGCATGCATAACTGGACATATGAGCAGGTACTCCATCACTGCAGTGATTTACTTAGACATGTCCGGCAGCATGCATCTGATGTCCGTAGACAACAGCTTGCCACAGGTGGTGGGGTAGCCATTCACCCCCCCCTCACCAGTGTGGAGGAGCTGCTCCTCAGCCTGGTGGCTCCTGGCCAGCAACAACAGCAAACATGTATCATCATGAAGGCCAGAGCCACCCAGCGAGTTGACACTGAGCGTGCAGGTAACATGGCATATCTGTAGACTACTGTTATCTCTATTGGTAGATCATGCATATGTGAGATGTGTACTGTGTAGTTAGAAGATGTGGAGCCTGGTGTTGTGCAATACTGATAATTTGTGACTGTTAGCAGTTGTACTACTGTAAGATTGCAAACCCACAGTAGCAATGCCACAGTTGTTGCCACTGACAAACTGTCTCATATCCTTGTAGGTCCCTCTGGTGTGACAGCAAGGCAGCAGACCCTTGCTGGTGAGTGTGTTCTACATTTAATATTGCATGATATATGTACATGTCATAGGTGAGGTGTAGGACATTTACACGTAACACAGCTACGAGTAATGCATGCTATGCATGTTTGCTTTGAGACTATGCACATCCCAGTAATGTGTGTAGCTGCCTCAAACACATGCAATACACAGAGCATCCCACACAATTGTGGCAAAACTGTAGTGGACATTGGATAGGCAGAGTCAATACACATGCATACAACATACACAACATTGTCATATGCAGTACACATTAATATGCTACACATGGCGTATTCAGACACCCGCTGTAAGGTCACACTCCAGTATCCCAAATGTCATCCACACAACACACATAATATACCTGAGGGGTAGGGGCCTATCATGGGGCTGTGCGACACTCTGCAACACATAACTCATTCATGTTAGGCAACGCTCCCTACTGGGCACCTTACAAACCCATGTAACAACTAGTTGTGAAATGGTGAATGTAGCCATGGTACTGCAGTCCAGGTACAGCATGCTAGGTGCCGGTCTGGCACACATTAGTAGCCTTGAGTGACCACATGATGCTGCATGATGCTGGCTCATGGTACTACACCCCATCCAGTTACAGTAATCACAGTACTACACATAGCATTCATTGCTATGCACCTCACTGCTGTGTGCAAACATATGCACCTATACACAATATGCATAGCAATCACCATTTGTACAAAGTGACACATATGTGTCTTGTAATGCTATGGAGTGTATAGGTCACATGACACACATTGGGTAAGTGTGATGTTTAATGTTGCAGTTGTGTTGTAGCATGCCATGTCATGGCTGGCACTGGCATGTACACAATATGTCCTACACTCACCATAACCACTGTACAATGGGTATGTTGAGCAATGGTATTCCATCAGGTATGCATGCACTACTCATCCTGTGTTTATAAATAGCATGCATGTGCTAAACCTGCGTCCACAATTATCTGCTAAAGACACAGACACTCTAATCAGAAGTGGATATCTATGTGACACACAGATACACATGCAGCCATGGTATGTATACCAGTAACTGATGGTGCACAGGACATTGCAAAGCTTTCAATACTTGCACAGCAATGTTGTGTCAATGTACACATTGCGTTCCAGGGTGAGGCCAATCACTGAATAACAACACACATGCATCAGAGCCGTGTATACTGTTATTAGCAAGGGCTGTCTATACCCGCACTGCATGCTGTTGAGCAACACATGTCCTGCATGCTGACACATATGATATGACTGTTTGGCTTGAGATACTTTACCCCACCATCAACCGCTATTGAGTATGTTCTGGATTGCTGGTGGTGTGTGTGTCTGTGTGTGTGCGTGTGTGTGTGTGTGTGTGTGTGTGTGTGTGTGTGTGTGTGTGTGTGTGTGTGTGTGTGTGTCTGTTTAAGTGAGGTGTGTATTTGTGTTCATGTGTGCATGCGTTCATGTGTGCATGTGTGCATGTGTGCATGTGTGCATGTGTGCATGTGTTCATGTGTGCATGTGTGCATATCATGTACAGGTCGTAAAGTGTGTTTCCTGTCTACTCTCACAGGTGCTGAGGTTGGGCTGGTTCACTGCAGCAGGGAACCTGATGTCACTGATCAAAATATTGATGATGAGGATAGGTGTGTTGAGGCACAGGCATGTTTGCCAGGGTCTGTCATTGGGCCACCAATTGACAGAACACAAGTTTCCACCCCATCCATGCACACAGTCATACTGCCAATACATCCATCACCAATGCCCTTAGCTGAGGGACAGTGTACAGTTGGCATTGGCCAGGACAGTGTGGTATCTATGGCATGCATCCCAACACAGTAGCCATACCCAGATGTCTGGAAGGGTACCACATAGGCAGATGTCCAGGGGTTCTCATCAGAGCACTGCTGCTCAACATGCCCCTGGCAGATGTGCCACAGGTCTTACAACCTCACGCATGTTCCAGGCTGTCATGGAGGCACAGGCACATATGGAACGGTACACCAGACAAGGACTAAGGCCACAGAGGGCACATAACACGACTGTAATTGACAGTATCCGTGACCTAACAGGTGCCATCCGTAATTACACTGAGGTCACTGATAGATGTTGGGGTGAGACATTAGATGTCCTCCACAATGTCATGTCCATGTGTCAGGACAGTGTGGGATGTTTGAGACGTCGACATGGATGTATGCTGGCAACATCAGCAGCTGGCAGTCTCTGCAGACGTCCCTCAAGTGACAGCCGCTCCCATAGTGCCAGTACCAGCCCCAGCAATGTTGGGGTGGGCTGTCCATAGATCATCCTAGAAGGCCACGTGCACGTGGCACTGGGCAGTCCCAACAGGGACCTGGGTCCAGTGTACATTTGTCCACATCTGAGGATAGTACTCAGTCTGGCTTAGTACCTGATACTGTCAGTAGCACACCTGCCAGGCACAGGTACCATGTCCGTGGCCAGAGACGGTGATCTGTAAAGCCTGGCAGGTACAGTCTGTGGCTGTCCCACAAATCCCCGTATATGGCAGCCATATGGTGGAACTGTGTGCATGCAGGCACACACACACACATAAAACAGACACCTAAGGATAACACATACCCACACACATTACATCAACATTGGCCCATAGCAGTACTCTTGGCCCTCACACACACACACACACACACACACACACACACACACACACACACACACACACACACACACACACACATACATGTCGATTGTATGGCTCAATGTAGGCCTCTGGCAAACCAACAACACACCCTGTGCATATGATGAAACCTGTGCCACCTCCTGTCATCTGTAACATTGATGCAGGAACAGGCTACCATGGTGCTGCTGCACAGGGTGACTTTACAGCAGTATAGCAATGTTAGCATGTTGTCAGCAGTAGAGTGTAATGATATCCTTGATGGTGTAGCTGAGCAGGCATGATGCATTAAAGCTATGATTGTCAGTGTAGTATTGTTTACACCAGCGTTAGTTCCAATAATGTATTGTCCATCCACGTGCCACTTGGCTGATGTGTGTAGTATTGGCAGCATGTGTTAGAGAGTGGACAGTACATGTGGGATGTGTGTAGCACAGATTTGCAGGTGTACATTTGTGAACATGGGGGAGGTGCACTGTCTGCATGTACGTGCATAGTGAACACATGGGCAGGGTGACATGCCCTGTGTTACACAGTAGCGCTCCATAGTTTCTATTGGTGGCCAGTATGCATTGTACTACACATATTTTGGAACTTGAGTACACATGTGTGTATGACATAGTGTGACACTGTGCTGTGGGTGATACTGTTACTATCTGTCAATGTTTTGCATTCTGTTTAGTATACATAACCTCAACAGCCTGACCATAAACAATCGTTAGATGATGTCTTGACAACTGACACACAAATGTAGGACACACAGTAACATTTGGATACTTCAGGTACTACATTATGCCAGTAACCAGTGGTATTCACCTGCACCCATTCCTGAGACCACTCCTGTTTGCCATATAGCTCTCTTAGTTACAAGCAATCACAGTATGGATATGTCCGTCCACATCTGGAAATGCATACTGTGGCCTATAATGCATTCTCCAGATGACACACACATCCTCCACAAGGGTATCATACAGACAGATACCTGTTGTCAAACCCATGCTGTAAAGCTATAAGCCAACCAGAGCATAGTCATCCACCTTTACGAAACATAGTATCCCCACAGTACCACATAGGTAGTAGCCACCAACGTGTTGAACAGGTACCGATGTGTACATGCAGCCAAGTGTTACATCATCTCTACTTTGGTAATCATATTTCCAAAGGTATTTAGAAATCCCTCACTGGATCACATAAGCAATAAGGGGTCTGCATGCATATCCACAAAGATTGTTGTACACCTATAATGAAAAGCCATCATTGACAGAATTTGCTGCTCTTGAACAGGTCTGTAATATACCTCAGCCATAAACCCTCACTCACACAATTAAATAGAAACCGTAATGAGTGTGTGTGACACAGATGACCTAGGCCAGGGATCACTGCAGTTGCTGGCCTTGTCACAAGCATACATATGTGACCTATGGTCTGGAAAGTGGCAGCACACTCTGGCAAAGATGACAGATGTGTTCATGGAGAAAGCAGGGTTCCCACCTATGAAATAATTGAGGTCACATGTACGTATATGTATTTGCCACACAGCTACCTGACATGTGCAATGCACATACTGTTGTCATACAGTAGTAAAAGCAAAACCCACAACACATTGTCCAACCGTGACACACACACATTCACCAAGTGCAGGCGTCAAATCCCTACCTAACTACTTCATGATACTAGAGGAGTATGCATTAACACAGTGTGCTGTACACATTACTGGGAGCTCTCTTTTCCACAGGTATATTTGTAGGATGGTGACATCATCAGACTTGACAAAGATTAGTATACCACTTTTAAGGTGTTTTACTACTCTCCAAAAAGGTTGCTCCTCTCCACGGAGATCACACACGCACTTGTCAAGTGCAGGATTCAAACCCCTAACTATTTCATGATAGTGGAGGAGTGCGCATTAACACGACACACTATACACATTACTGGGAGTTCTTTTTTCCACAGGTATATTTGTAGGATGGTGACATCATCAGACTTGACAAAGATTAGTATACCACTTTTAAGGTGTTTTACTACTCTCCAAAAAGGTTGCTCCTCTCCAAGGAAATCACACACAAACACACCCACTTGTTAAGTGCAGGATTCAAACCCCTACCTAACTACTTCATGATACTAGAGGAGTACGCATTAACACGACATGCTACACACATTACTGGGAGCTCGATCACACACAAACACACCCACTTGTCAATTGCAGGATTCAAACCCCTACCTAACTACTTCATGATACTAGAGAAGTACGCATTAACATGACATGCTATACACATTACTGGGACCTCTTTTTTCCACAGGTATATGTGTAGGATGGTGACATCATCAGACTTGACAAAGATTAGTATACCACTTTTAACTCATTACAGCCAAGTGACATCTCCAGGCATTTCTGCAGTTACCTCCTACTGCTCCTCTAGGCGTCAAATATTGCCTGTTCATATTTGCATTAATAATTCCAAAACCATGCTGCATGCAAGGTATCAGAATATTTTATTTTGAAACATATATGAATGCAAACACAATTGTATTGATATATGAGCTTTGTCAATAAGTATTTGTTAGAACTATAAGGTGATAATGGCATTTTTTAAAGGCTGAAGCCACACCCACTGGGAGTTAAGGGTACACACTCAAAAGAGCTGTACTAGAGGGAATGAGTTAAGGTGTTTTACTACTCTCCAAAAAGGTTGCTTCTCTCCAAGGAGATCATACACAAACACATGCACACACATTTGTCAAGTGCAGGATTCAATCCCGTACCTAAGGATGGTGACATCATCAGACTAGACAAAGTGGGTTACAATTGGTAACATTAGGTGGGCTACATAGAAGGAATGTCTAAACACTTTGGCCATGTGATCATCAAAGGAGATTTTACTATCTACCTGTGTCCCCAGGGCCATAATGACTTTCTCTGTACATACCGGATTACCACCTATGTGGTAATTTGTGTGCACTTTGTTTTATCCGAAGGGGATTACTATGCATTCTTTGGCATTCTGCTTGAGGGCATTGTTTTGACACCAGGTATCTGTCTCTTTAAGACCCTTCTGGAGGATGTCTGTGTCAGCCGTAGAGTCAATTATGGACCACAGTTAGCAGTGACCTGCAAACCTGTTCAGCCATACTCCTCCCATGCTTGCCTGTACCTCTGAGCAGTATCTGCTGAACAGGTGGGGTCCCAGGACCAAGACCTGTGTGATGCCATTTGTGACTGGTTTAGAGTCGGACATGGCAACCGCAACCCTGAACATGTGTGTTTGATCTGTGAGCCACTTGGCCACCCATCCTGTGACATAGCTGTTAATGTTCAAGCTGGTAAGCTTGTCCATGATGACAAAGTGGGGAAAGGTGTAGAAAGTCCTTAGAGAGGTCCAGGTGGGCTGTGTGGACTACTTTCACCTCCATCTATGTCCTTGTTAACTGTTTCAAATAAGTCAATTAGGTTTAGGAGGAAAGATCTGCCTTTAACAAGGCCAAGTTAGGTAGAGTCCAGTGTCTGGGAGGTCCCCAATGTTTCTGTTTATGGGTTCCATGATAATTTGCTCCATAGCTTTGCAGACCAGGCTGAGTAGACCTATAGGGCAATGGTTTCCAGGTTCTGTTGTGGCACCACCTTTGTGGAGCTGGATGACTGTTGGTGTATGCCATTCTTTGGGTACATAGCCTGTGGTACAATTGAGTCTGGACAGTGAATGTAGGTGAGGGTGTAGTTCCTTTTGGGGCTGGTGTACGACGCAGCCTGGGACACCATCCAGTCCCATTGATGCTGTGTTCTTAGCTTTGGAGAGGGCTGTCTTTACCTGCATGTCCATGAAGTCTGGGGCTCTGCATTCTTCTGGGATGGACACAGGCCCTTTTGGGGGTAATGGGGGGGGCATGCACTGAACCTATCCCCCAGGATGTGGGCAATGTAAGTTGGTTCAGTGTATTTCTTGCCATTTTTCAGTAGCTGACAGCATATTTGGAAGTTGCCACCTACATGTTTGGTATAGCTAACAAAGGCTTTGTGGTTGTTATTCTTACATTCCTTGGCAATTTGTCTTTAGAAACTGGCCTTGGATTGTTTTATGTGCGATCATTGTTTATTCCTAATAATGATCAATGATGCCTTTCCTTTTGTGAAGTTTGCTCTATCATGTGTTCGTTTCCTCCTGCTGTTGTCTAGCTTATTTAGGGGCGACGACCACCAGATTGGTTTCTTATTTTTGGAGGAGTGCATCTTGGTTTTATAGGGGATGTCTCAATCAATGCATCCATGTAGATGCTCATAGGTTGCACTTGTAAATTATTCGGCGGATTGTATGGCATTATCCTATAGCAAGGGGGCTTTGGAACTTTCAACTTTTGTCTTGGGAAGTGTGCAGTTTGCTTTTGAAAATGTCTTCACAGTGGTTTCATTGACTGGGGGGGGGGGGTGTGGATGTCCAGTGTGATTACTTTATGATCTGATATTACCAGCGAGGGGTTTACTCTGTTTTGGTACACTGGTACCCCATGTTGGTGATAATCAGGTCCAGTACGTTGTCACCTCAGTGGGCGTGGTGACCAGCTGTTCCAGGGTGTTATACTTTTTAAACTCTAGGAAATATTGGGCAAAGGACTTTGTTCACGAGTAATTCTCCCACTCAATGTTTAGGTAGTTGTAATCTCCTCATATAATGGTGTTTGATAGGCCCTTTGTATTTTCCACAGTTCTCAGGACTACTGAGTGAGGTTCCTGAGATAAGGTAGGTGATCTGTAGCAGGCTACAATCTGATAAGCAGCTTTGCCCAATTTTAGTTGCACTTGCATGGCCTCCAAGGCCTCATGCTGTGCCACTAACCTGTAGGTGTGAGTATCCATAAGGTAAATGGATACACCCCTTTCTTTGGTATTTCACTCGTGGTTTTGGGTCTGAAGATCAGATGGCATGTGAGTGTTTTACATGGAGCATGTCCAACAGCTCTGTGCTTGACATAGCTTTGTATGTTAGGCAGAGAACACCTCTGAGTAGGCGATATGTGATGGAGTACAGCTGGAGCATTTTGAGATGGTCTGTGTATGGCATGTATTTCAGGCCACTAATGCTCTTTGTGACGTATTGCTGCAAGCTTTCCAGTTGTTGTAGTTGTCTTGTGAGGTACATAGCAAAAGGGGCGTTGTACTCTATTATGGTTCTAGTGAATGATGAGTAGAGGGGAACAAGGTCTTCTTCTATTCTGCATGAGACACCTTTTGTGATGAGGTGTGCCACATAGGAGGATTTCCTGACTACTGTGGAATGTGATTATCACAGTTGTGTCCACTGTCCACCTGTGACCTAAGATCTCTTGTCACACTTTCAGTGTTAAGTATACTACCGCCTATGTTGTAGTTCATGGCTACATCGTTTTTAACAAGGGGGATGACAATGCACATTTTGCCATTGAGCTTGAGCCCATGGCTTTGACAACAGCCATCTGTCTCAGTGAGGCCCTGTTGCAGGATGTCCACATCTTTAGTGTTTACAATTATGGCTCCTAGTTTGCAGTCATCTGGAAACTTCATTAGCCACAGACCTTCCATGTTAAAGTTTACTTCAGGGAAGTAGATACTAAACAGGACAAGACACAGGACTGGACCCTGTGGTACTGCACTCGTCACTGATCCAAAGTCATACTTGGAGTCTGCTACTTTCACAGTGTGTGCTCTGTCAGTAAGCCTGTTGGCAACCCATCTTGTGACATAGTAATTTATACCTCATTTAGTGGGTTTATCTATATTTACAGAGTGTGGGGTGGTGTTGTAAGCTGTGGCAGGATCTACATAGACTGTGCGAACCACCTTACCCTTGTCTACGGTTCTGGTGACTGCTTCACTGTCATCTATCAGGTTTAGGAGACATGATCTGCATTTTACAAACCCAACATGGTTGTGGTCTAGGGTTTGGGGATTACAACTGTATTTTTTATAAGTTGTATGATGATACATTCCATGGCCTTGAAGGGCAGGCCCATCAGGCTAATGGGGCATTAGTTCCTGGGGTCCGTGGTGTCTCCACCCTTGTGTAGTGGGATAACCGTCGCTGTGCACCATTCAGCTGGCACAAAGCCTGAGGTGTGGCTATGACTGAACATGGTCCATTGGTGTGGTGCCTGTTCATTCTGTGGTTTGTGTAGAACACAGCCTGGGAGGTTATCTGGTCCCATGCCTGCTGTGATACTGGCTTTGGAGAGTGTTTTTTACCTGTGCAGCCGTGATGACAGCAACTTTGCAGTCTTCCATTATACTGATGTGCTCTTTCATGGGTGAGAGGGGGGTAAAGTTAACACTGATCCTATCTGCCAGGATGTTGGCAATATAAGTTGGGTCTGTATATTTAGTGCCATTGAGCTGTAACTCAGAACAGATCTGAGTGTTGCCATGACATGGACCTGTCTGTTGTGCAGAGATCTCCTGAGTAGACAGTATGCAACAGAGTACAGATTGGGTTAAATTCAGTCTTGTTGCATGGCGCAACTGTTTGAGGCCAGTAATCTTCTTGTTGAGGTACTTCAGTGGTCTTTACAGCTGCTGACGGTGCCTAGTCGGATTCATCGCAAGTGTGTTGTGGTACTCTCTGACGGGTCTGATGACTGATGAGTAGAGGGAACCTCCTTTGACCTACATGCACAGACCTTGGCAGGTTGTGTGAACACATAGCATGATTTTCTGAGCACTTTGTGAATGTGTTTCTGAAAGTAGAGATGACTAACCACATTTGTCCATAGATCCCTTATTATCACCTCCATATTTAGCCTGTGTGAGCATGCCCAGTATGACCTTTCAGTATGTTGTTGCCTGACATTTGCTTCATTTATTTGTGTGTGAGCATGCCCAGTATGACCTTTCAGTGTAATGCTGAATGAAATCCACTACATTTGTTGAAGTGCGTGAGCACGGCTGCTATAGACATTTATACTATATGTGTGTGGAAAATCAAGTTGTATTTTTACAGCAGGGCTAACCTTTGTGTCATAAATCAACAGGGATCATGCTGCGCCTGCAGGGCTTCCATGAGATACTTTGCATAGACTTATCAACATTTCTACATACAGGGGAAACAGCTATTCTTTGTACATTTCTACCCGGGGGCACACATGATTGTTACTGTGGGTGTACATAGGATGAGGGGTTTACCTGATACTTATACACATTTGCTAGACCTGCACTGCTATGTAAGGTACTCCATTTCAGTCTGTACTGTTGCCTATCGTACTGGCTTGAGGCATACTACTGTACTACAGATCTTAGTGTCCACTGTCCCGTATATTAGATTGCAACTTCATAGCCTACCCAACCCACATCACACTGCCTGGCCTGCTGTTCTCTGTCTGCATAGGCCTGTGGGGGAGATTACCCATATGCCTCTTTAGGGGCATGCTACAGCATTTCTTTGTGTTTGCATTAGTGCACAATTGCCCTGCTGTGGCTGTGCCAGTGTAATACTGTCATGACTTAGTGGTGCAGTACTGTGACTATAGTGCACAGTATCCTGGGTTTGAGCCCTGTCACTGCTTTTTATTTTCATGCTGGGCAGACCAGACTGCTTAAAGAACAGTAAAGCAGATATGAGCATGTTTACCTGACTTTGCTCAACTTTGCCTGACTTTGCCCGACCTTGCCCAACATTGCTCAATGTTGCCCGATGTTGCGCTAGTTAGCTCGGGCAATTTTGTTTACATATACTAAATAGTGGTAAAAGCTGCTTAGCACTGCTTTATATTGCTTAAAACATGGCAATCATGCCTCAGGTGATACTGCAGGTCTGCCTATGTCGGATGCACAAAGTACACTCCCTATACGTGTGTGGAAACAGGTAGTGTCAAGTTAGGCATCCCTTTTATTTTATGTGCGACTCAGAAAGAGGTATCATTTCCAGGGTTCCTACTGAGCCAGGGAATGTGCTATGTGTTGCCTCTATGCCAAGGCCAAGGCACACTGGGCACACCTCCTTCTGCCTATTGCAGCAGGCTCAGGTTGTTCCTCCTCCGAGTCACGCTGTGCCTGTGCAGGCCTTGGCAATGGTGGGGAGCTGTCTGGCCCTGCCCCATGCTGTTCCTGCTGTAGCTGTTTTCACAGGATCATATTGTGTAGCATGGCACATACCATGACAATTTGGGTACATGTAGTTGGTGAGTACTGCAAGGCTCCACCAGATGTGTCCAGGCACCGGAACCGTGACTTGAGCATCCCAAACACATGCTCGATTACATTTCGTGTTTGTGCGTGTGCCTCATTATGGAGTTCTTGTTCAGGTGTGTGTGCATTTCTGATGGGTGTCATCAGCCACGGCTCCAGTGCGTATCCAGCATCCCCCACTAGGTGACCGTCAGGGATGTCCCCATTGGCAAATGTCTGGCACAGCTGCGTCAGATGTCAGACATGGGAATCGTGGTAGCTTCCAGGGCAGCCAGCACACACATTCAGTATTATGCCCTGGGCATCGCACACAACCTGGCAGTTGATAGAGTGGAAGCCCTTGCGGTTGATGTAGGCCCTACCCTGCTCACCAGCTGGTGCTCTGATGTGTATGTGCGTGCAGTCAATTGCACCCACTTCCTCAGGGTATTCCGCTATTTGCTGGAAGAGACACATATTGCTGGCCAATACCTCACGGGAATTGGGGAAATATACATGATCACTGACATGTGCTGACATGGCATTCAGGAACTGGTGCAATACCCTGGATGCTGATGCCTGTGAAATCCCCATCATATCACCAGTTGGTCTCTGGAAGGTACCTGTTGCTAGTATTCTTAGGCCGACACATACCATGGTTTCCACTGGGATGGGTTCCCCTCTGTTGGTTCTGTGCATGAGGTGTGGCCTGCACAGCTCAACAATTTACTGCAGGAGGCCTCTGTCCACTCTATAGTGCTCCACTATCTCCAGCTCATGTAGCCCCTGGTAGGTTACCCTGGGTTTGTACACTCTTCTCCATCTCCTCACTGTGGGTTGCTCAGCAGCATTCGCAATGGCACCACTCTCAGTATCTTGCACATGTTGCCTTATAATAGCAATGGCAGCCCCTAACATTTTTTGTCTCAGTTAAGCTTTTTAAGTTTTCACTTCTGTTTGTAGACTGCAGTGTTGCAGTGCTTCTGAGAAAAACATGGGGAATGCTGTTTGCAGAGTTTTAAGTGCTGGGCTGGGCTAGTGTACTGCCTGTGTAATTGTCTGATTCTTATTGATTTCACCTGGCAGCTCTGCTAGTTCTCCTTGGTTAACTTCCTACTACTTCTTTTCCTTCCTTTTTCCTTTCTATTTCCACAGGGGGCAGCGCCGCACAAACAAGCGCAAACATGTGCACGCGAGCACAGACGCGCTCACACAGGCTTACACAGGCTTATACAGGATTAGGCAGGTGCACATGTGCACACACAGGCATAGACAGCCTTACACAGGCTTACACGGGTACACACACGCGCACACAGGCTTAGACAGGTTTACAGGCATGCACACGCATGCACACAGTGTAAGCATCTTTGCAAGAAACTTTGGTGATATCCACGGCGTACACCTTCAGTTTCTTGGTTTCAGTTAAGACAACTGTAGACACGCCTCTTCCAGTCCTGAGTAACTCACAGCAAACACATGCCACTCTGCTCCAATAACCTTACAGTCTTTGATACATACCCCTTCATGATGTCACCTATCTTCTACTCTACTACTCCCCTAATCCTACACTTACACTCTAGGGACATGGTTCACATGGCAGGGAAAATTGGGATTCACTATCCTTATCTTCATTTGCATAGGATTGCCTACTAATGCTTGGTTACATCTCTCAAACTGAGCTTCCCCCCTTAGCAACCACTACTCAGTAGCCATGTTGTCTTCAGCCTGCCATTCACCTGCATGGCAGAGGAATATTTTTAATAAAATGCCTATTTTTGGCTTTTTTGTTTTTATTTTCTGTTTTTTATAGCACCGCACGTTTGCGCGGTGCTGCGCTATGCTTAAACATCGGAGATCGGGGAAAAAATAATTATTTTTAATATTTTGCAACAGATTAAAATGCCAGTGGCCTTATATTTGGCCATTGGCATGCTTCCTCAACTGGATGCATCCTTTATTTGGAGCTGTCATAACTCCGTATTGCTATTTGCAGAATGGTACTGCGTTACCAACTGAGTACATTTCTTTAAATAACCCTACTCTTACTCGGACAGGTTAGTGTTTCCTGGATTGCAAATTTACCTCATTTGCATAGCTTTCAGCAGCAAATGAGGTAATTTGCATAACATAACACTGTCCTTGCAACAGTAGTTTTAGGAGCTCTCATGCACGCCCCTGCCGGCTGTTGCTGGATCGCTCTGCAGACATATTGGATGTCTGGAGTCTTACTCTACTCTTAGACTCTGTGCAAACCTTCGTGAATCCGGACCATAGTAAATGGAGTCAATGGAAATAAAACTCTTCCAATGAACATGTAGATCTAGCTTACCTTGACGTTAGAAGGAAAGACAGGATAGCAACTAATTATGCTAAAGGTATCTCTATTACAAAAGACAGGAGGCCTGTTTATTTCATTCTAAATATTTCTGGAAAACAGTAAAACAGCAAACAGGAGAGATCACAGATGCAAACTACACAGCTCCAAACCCAACTTCTTAGTGTGAACATGCTACATTTACCTGCACCTATGGAAATGGCCAACTTGTAAACTATTCATATGCCACAGAGCTCATTTCCCTTCCCACATCCTTCCTCAACAGACCTCTAAATGACACAACATGACCACCTTCAGCTCTATTCCATTGCAAACTACTGCCCTACTTTCTACTTTAAACATATTACAATCAAGGAAACTAAAGCTCAGCTGTGAAAGCTAAACAATAATTCTGAGGCAAAAGTTCCCAAGTTCCACCACACACTCCTAAAAATGACTGCAACAGCTATCCCCAAACCTCTTACTTATATTTACAACCCTTCTCTTCCTAGCTTCTTACTTCTACCATCCTTCAAGCAGGCTGTAGTAATTTGATTCCCTAAAGTAAGCTCACCAAAATAACACAGGGATTACATGCCAATTTCAAACTTATGCCCACTAACCAAGACATTTGAAAAAATAATATTATTCAAACAGATATTTGTTCATATAAATAGATAAGGACCCCTTTGACCAGCAGCCTTTATTAATATGCCTACACTATATATTGCTACCAATTTGATTTACTGCATACGAATGATGGCTTACTTACTGTTGGTTTATATGTCAACAGGACAAAAACATTTAAAAGTGTTAATTAAATCCTACTCCTCACTAAGGGTGATCAACTCAGTTGTGTACTAAGTACTATCCAGTGGTTTAAACTTTATTTCAAGACTAGCCCCCAGATTCAGAAAGCCATGCATGGTGTGCAGAAACACTGCAGGAGTGCCAGCAGGCAATATGTCCACTGTGCGATCCAGGAATAAACTGCAGGGACGTGCACAAGCGCTCCTGCACTATTCCTGCACGGACGCAAGTCCAGTATGCAAATTACCCCATTTGGAAGTAAAAACCATGCAAATGAGGTGAATTTGTGAGCCAAAAAGCTGTCAGCTGCCCGTGCAGGACTAGTGTAATCTGCAGAAATGTACTTGGTTAGTAACCAAGTACATTTCTGCAAAATACAAAATGGACCATGACAGCAACAAATAAAGGGTGTATATAATGTGTAAAGCATGCCAATGGGCAAATATATGGCCATTGGCATGGAAAACAGTTAAAAAAAAACTTTTATTTTTTTTAGCTGAGTTCGGCTGTTTAAGCATTGGGCAGTAGTGAACAAACCGGATCAGGCAAAAAATAAAAAAAATAACCTGAAATAAGCATTCTAACCAAAATCACTACTTTGCCATTATATTCAATGGCAGGCAGAATACAACATGGCCAGTGAATAGTGGTTGCTAAGGGGGGAGGCTCAGTGTGGGACCTGTAACTATGCATCAGCAGGCAATCCTATGCAAATGAGGAAAATGATACTGAATCCCAGATTTCCCCTCAATGCTAGTCATCACCCAACAGTGTAAGTGGAGGAATAGCTTGGTGCAAGGCTAGGAGTTAGCTGACATCAAAGGGGGATGTGTCAGGCATACTGTAAGCAGATTGGAGCCCTGTGGCTCGGGTTTGCCCTTAGCTTAGCAGAGCTAAGAAAGGGGGTATGTCTGAGGCTGCCTAGCACTCTTTACATTGCCTAAGTGGGTGTGCGCGCCACACACTGGGTTTTAAAGGGAAAAAAAAGTAAACCAGGAAATAGCAGCTCTGTGCACATTTCAGCACTGTGTTTGCACGGCGTGCCCCCGGGCACAAACAAGAAGGCAATGGGAAGGGAAAACAGCTGTAGGAAGGTAATCTAGGAGAACTAGCATAGCTGGCAGGTGAAATGTATCAGAATCAGCCAATTACACAGGCAGCAGCCTAGCCCAGAACACTACTATAAACTATGCAAACACCTTTCCCTCTGGTTTTCCCATATGTTCTACACCACCGGTGTATACAAGCGGGGACATTTTAACAAACAAAAACAACAAAATGACAGGGGCTGCAGCAGCTATCATACCTCAACATGTGGAAGAGGCTGAGGGTGGTGAGGATGAGAATGCTGTTGATGAACCCACAGAGAGGAGACAGAGAAGAGTGTACAGACCCAGGGCAACCTACCAGGGGCTACATGAGCTGGAGATAGTGGAGTGCTATAGGGTGGACAGGGACCTCCTACAGGAAATTGTTGAGCTGTGCCGGCCACGCCTGACACACAGAACTAACAGAGGGAAACCCATCTCAGTGGATACCAAGGTATGTGTAGGCCTACAAATACTAGCCACAGGTACCTTCCAAAGGCCAACTGGGGATATCATGGGGATCTCACAGGCATCAGCATCCAGGGTACTCCACCATTTCCTGGATGCCATGTCAACACATGCCGGTGAGCACTTATATTTCCCCAACACCTGTGAGGCGTTGGCCAGCAATATGCATCTCTTCCACCAAATAGCAGAATACCCTGGGGTAGTGGGTGCTATAGGCTGCAGACCCATATGCGTCAAAGCACCACCCGGTTAGCGGGGTAGTTTCTACATCAACCGCAAGGGCTTCCCCTCCATCAACTGCCAGGTCATGTGCAATGCCCAGAGTTTATAATGAATGTGTGTGCGGGCTGCCCTGGAAGCAATCACGATTCCCAAATCTGGCATTTGACGCAGTTGTACCAGAGATTTGCCACTGGAGAAATCCCTTACAGTCACCTAGTGGGGGATGCTGGTTACACACTTGAGCCATGGCTGATGACACCCATCAGAAATGCACACACACCCGAAGAACTCCATAATGAGGCACACGCACAGACCAGAATCAAAATAGAGCATGTTTTTGGGATGCTCAAGTCACGGTTCCGGTACCTGGACATATCTGGTGGATCCTTGCAGTACTCACCAGCTACATGTACTCAAATTGTCATCGTATGTGCCATGCTACACAATATGATCCCATGGAAACAGCTGCAGCAGGAACAGCATGGGGCAGGGCCACGCAGCCCCCCACCATTGCCAAGGCCTGCACAGGCACAGAGTGACTCGGAGGAGGAACAACCTGAGCCTGCCCCAGTAGGCAGAATGAGGTGTGCCCAGTATGCCCTGGCCTTGGCAAAGAGGCAATGCATAGCACATACACTGACACAGTAGGGACCCAGGGAATGACACCTCTCTCTGACTCACACATACAGTAAAAGGGATGCTAAACATGACATTACCTGTGTTCAACCATGTATAGGGAGTGTACTATGTGCATCTGACATAGGCAGCCCTCCAGCACCATCCTCAATACTGGCACACCCACAAGGTAAGTCACTCTTCTTACCATTTGCCGAATGGAGTAGTATGTGCTGTTACTTGTAGCTATGGTATGTATGTGAGCATGCAAGGGAATCAGGTGGCTGAATGGGATGCCAGCATATAGTAGACACCTATAGTGGCAGCATGAGATCTGTAACAAATACTGGTGTCACCAGAGTAGCCAATGCTACACACGGTGACAAAACCCACTGCAGAAAATGTGCTGGGCCACATGTGTATCCATATGAAACACACATGCCAGTCAGGGACTTTCACATACCCAAAAACAGTCTCAGCCAGCAGGACAGGTGTAGACAAATACAAACAAAGGCTGTGCTAAGGTTTCTGAATGATGGCTATGGGTAAGCTCCCACCCAGCCTCCACAGACAGACTACATCAGGTCAGGCAGTGGGATGTTATTTCTGAAGGTTAAGAAGTCAGAAACTGATATGTAGGTCAATCAAACCAAAGAC
Organism: Protopterus annectens; assembly: GCF_019279795.1. Taxonomy (NCBI): domain Eukaryota; kingdom Metazoa; phylum Chordata; order Ceratodontiformes; family Protopteridae; genus Protopterus; species Protopterus annectens. Next base: position 245,359,647 of record NC_056734.1, read on the forward strand.
CTGTAGTACATTGATATGCCTCTAGTCAGCATGATAGGTTAGAATACAGAATGAAATGGAGTACCTGACATACCAGTACAGTCATAGCAAATGTTTACAAGTGTCAGGTGTGCCCCCCAGTCCTATGTAGAAATGTAGTAACAGTCAGGTGTGCACCCCCCAATCCAATGTAGACACAATGTAACAGTCAGGTGTGCCCCTCCCAATCCTATGTAGAAATGTAGAAACAGTCAGGTGTGCCCCCCAATCCTACGTAGAACTGTAGAAACAGTCAAGTGTGCCACCCAATCCTACACAGAACTGTAGAAACAGTCAAGTGTGTCCCCACAATACTATGTAGAAATGTAGAAACAGTCAGGTGTGCCCCCCTCCAATCCTATGTAGAAATGTAGAAACAGTCAGGTGTGCCCCCCAATCCTATGTAGAAATGTAGAAACAGTCAAGTGTGCCCCCCCAATACTATGTAGAAATGTAGAAATAGTCAGGTGTGCTCCCCCCAATCCGATGTAGACACATTGTAACAGTCAGATGTGCCCCCCAATCCTATGTAAAAATGTAGTAACAGTTAGGTGTGCTCCCCCTCCAATCCAAAGAAGAAATGTAGTAACATGTATGTGTAGGTATAATACCAGTGGAGCACAGATGACCTGAGGTGGCCAAGGTAGCAGGCTAGATTGTAGCATTTGTACAATATGCAGATATGAGTGTGTTAGGTTAGTGTGTGTTACATATTGTGTGAGAGTGGTCAGTATGTATGCATGGTGGGTTTGACCTGGTGGCCATTTCCCAGTACTGTCGATGACAGGGCCAAGTCCTCACAACTGCAGTGCCAAACAGTGATCCCCAGTATAACACATTCTAGCAGTAAGCCATTTTAAATGCATGGAGGTAATATGTGTCACCATCTGAAAGATGGACATGGCATGACTGTTGGGCCAGATATACAAGCAGTACACAGGGGAAGGTACCCCAGGCAGACAGTGTAACAATGAAATGGACACATCCTTGGAATTGTGCATACAGGTTTGCATCACATTATCTGGCCTTGTAGTAGGGAATACCGATGTCGTCTGGCCAAACACTTGCAGATCACAAAGATTATAGGAATTATGTATTGAGAAACAGCTGATGTCCCCACACAAGCCAGCATAACTGGAATGCCCCATACATATTTGAGAGTCAGATGCAAGTAGTGTCCGTAGCACACATGCACCCAGCTCACCCAACCACCATCTACAGGTCTCACCGGTCTTATCCCTGCTGTTGGGAATGGGTATAATATCACCACCACCTGTGTATAGCAATAGTGAAAGAATGCAGCATGCAGTGCAGGTGTCTCATGCAGGTGTGTCCCTAGCTGTAAACAGTACCCTGCCAGCATCCACACCACCTGATCAATACTGATAGAAAGTATTGGCATGAAAACCTAGCACACCTACCCTGTCACCCTAGGGGAATATACTGTATGGCATTCTGGTACTGTAAGACTGACAGAATGCAACGGCCTGCTACAGCTGGCCTGCATCACTACAAAATGGCCTACAGTCCTCTGCCAAAGGTCTGCATCTCACCCATACTGCCAATGTATGTTATGTCATGGATTCCCAAATAACAACATAAAACAGTCCACAGAACCCATATGCAAGGCCATGTGGACAAACCACAGTAACATGTCCACCATGTCCCACTGCATGAACTGTGGACCAACACCAATACACTGCTGTGATGAGGTGATAATTATAGGGACAGTATCACAGAATGTTTGCATAATGTATAGAAAAAGATAGAATAATAGGGGGGGGTGGGAGCATGGGCCGCGTCAAATGTGTGAAGTCTGAAACACAGCCGTGAGTGCATACTATCCCTGGCTGCAAACACAAGAATGGATGGCTACAAACCTGGTCATACACCACAATAGTGGTAATGTCCTGACTTATGACCCCTGCCTCTGGGTAACCTGTGTGAATCTGTACAGCTGTGATGTATTGCCATAGCAAGATAAGGCCATACTGTCATGTTGATGGATGTACAAGTATGGGATCCTCTACCACCACTGTACCAAGGTGCTGAACCAGTTACACAGAACCAGCAGCAAGTGTCTGCAGCTCCCCCTCCAGAATGGCATTAGTTTGCAGGAATATGTAAGTGTTTGACCACAATACTTGACACAGCTGCATTCACCCTGTGTTCCCCAGGACATCACTGTGAGCAAAAATGTCTACCTAACAGTATTTGAGGACATAAAACATCACAGTTATAACACTGCACATGTCTGAATATCTCTGCTAAAATCAGTACCATGTAGCAGAAGCAGCACAGACATAATTACCTACAGTACCCACTATCCCTTGTCCAGTTTAACCCCATATTGCCAACTGATCTACAGATATCCTGCAGAAACAGTTTGCTAGCTGTAGGTGTAGAACACAAAAATCTGCACTGGAGTACAATCTACCTGGAAGGGATCCACACATTTAATACAGAAGGGCATACTAGGCATGCTCCCACACTTAGAGAAATTAAGGCAATGTCAGACAATTATAGAAATGAAGGCAATTTCAGCAGTCAGACAATTAGAGAAATGAAGGCAATTTCAGACAACATACTGAAAGGTCATACTGGGCATGCTCACACACTTAAACAAATGAAGCCCATGTCTGGTAACAACAGTGGACCATACATATCTGACAGTTGCAGATGTTAGTGCATACTCTCCTCAGTATGCACCAGTCATGCTTTGTGCACACACTGGATAGGAATACACACATATATCCAAGGACAACACACTATAATATGCCAAAAGTACACATACATTGATGTGTGGAAGAGAGTGACAGTGACAAAGAGCCTTCAGTCATGTGGCCTGTCCTGCCCAGCACACAGCCAAATGGCTACAACCACATGATATGTAAATGTCACTCACTGTAGAATTACCCACTGGTATCCCTCAACATTATAGACTCTGTGGTGCTAGTGCTAACTGTGCAACATGACTGTCCAAGGCAATAGTCATCTAGCAGTTGTATACACGTACCTGCAGAATATAAACCTGTGTGTGCCTGGATGTGGTGTGTCTACCTCTAGATGAATGGATTATGGCCCATGCACACACACTGCCATCCACATAGCCCTACTATGGCAAGCCTGCTGATGTCATTCACTTTGAAATACACCTTTGGGGAAGGAGTGCCCAGTAATCTCTGTGGTGTGTCCTGTAACCACGTAATGATGTAGTGTGATATAGTAGCTGGGTAGGGGTACTATTCCCAGACATGGCAACTGTGTGTGTGTGTTTGTTTGTGTAGGGTGCAATGCTTTTTAGGCTAGTCACCCCCACTATAATTCAAATGCGCTACTTTGGCAAGCCTGCTGATGTCATTCACTTTGAAATACACCTTTGGGGAAGGAGTAATCTAGTAATCTCTGTGGTGTGTACTATAACTGTGTAATACTATAGTGTGATAAACAAGTGAGGTAGGAGTTCTCATCCCAGACATGGCAATTGTGTGTGCCTGTCTGTGTAGCGAACAATGCATTTTAGGTTAGTCACACCCACTATAATTCAAATGCGCTATTTTGGCAAGCCTGCTGACATCATTCACTTTGAAATACACCTTTGGGAAAAGAGTAGCCCAGTAATCTCTGTGGCATGTCCTATAACTGTAAAATGCTGTAGTGTGATAAACTAGTTAAGTAGGTGTTCTATTCCCAGACATAGCAAGTATGTTTGTTTGTCTGTGTAGGGAGCAATCCTTTTGAGTACATTCACAGTCACTACAACCTCCATTGCCCATCTTTGGCAAGCAAGCCAATGTCATTCCCAGTGAAACATGCCTTTGGGGAAGGAGAACTAAAGTAATCCCCATCGTGCATCCAATAACAGTGTAATGTTGTAGTGCGATATAGTAGTTCGGTAGGGGTTCTATTTCCGGACATGGCAAGTGTGGATGTTGGTGTGTGTGTGTTTGTGTAGGGAGCAATGCTTTTGAGGCCATTCACAATCACTACAACCTTCATTACCCTTCTTTGGCAAGCCTGCTGATGTCATTCCCAGTGGAATACACCTTTGTGGAAGGAGTACTCACAGTAATCTCTGTGGTACATCCTATAACAGCATAATGCTGTAGTGTGATATAATAGCTCGGTAGGGGGTTTATTCCCAGGCATGGCAAGTGTGGATGTTTGTGTGTGTGTTTGTTTGCCTGTGTAGGGAGCAATGCTTTGTAGGCCATTCACAGTCACTACAACCTCCATTGCCTTTCTTTGGCAAGCCTGCTTATGTCATTCTCAGTGAAATATACCTTTGGGAAAAAAGTAATCCCAGTAATCTCCATGGTGCATCCTATAACTGTGTAATGCTGTTGTGTGATAAACTAGTTAGTAGGAGTTCTAATCCCAGACCTGGCAACTGTGAAACTCTGTGTGTCTGTGTTTGTCATTTGTATCCTGTGTGGAGGTGGCTGTGAGTGTGTAACAACTGGACTTATTGTGGAGTGGGTTTTGCAAATGTCTTATATAGTGGGCCTATTATATGTCACAATGTCCACCTTACAAGGATAACAGATGTCAAATAACCGAGAGGCTGGGGTGCCAATCCATACCTCTACATGTGACTTCAAGGCCTGGTGAACAAAGTAAGCAACCCTTGTATTACCCAGAGATCACTCTCAATGCATGTCTCATACACAAACACACTTTCCTAGGCAACAACCGCTATGCTGGTTGTTGTTGTTATTTCTTTCGGCTTTTCCTGGTTAGGGGTTGCCACAGCGGAATTCCGGTCCGCTAATGATTGGCAGTAGATTTTTATGTACCGAGTTGCCAGCTCTGATGCACAACCTTCAATGAAGGTACGCCCATTCACGCATGTCTCCACCCAGAAGACGCTCTAGCTGAGAATCAAACCGGACAGAGTCTTACTGTGAGGTGACAATGCTACCGCAGCACCACCACCGCAGTAGCATTGTGCATATTGGCCACATATAGAAACCATGGTGTGATTGCAGTGAACTACAGAGGGCATGGCACCCTGTCCAATCACTACAATAAGTGCATAATTGCAGATGGTGCACCTTCACTATGTTCCCCACTGGATGTCTGCAACGACTGTGGTGCCATCAAATGTGACCCACAAAGGACATACCATGCCTTAAATACATGCCCTGTATGGACAGATGCCCCTGACACCAGGAAATACCTATATCATGCTATCAATGTAGATGTGGGGCCAACCTGGTGTCCATTACCAGTTCCCGCCACATGAGACCAGGACTGGCACATCTGATGATAACAATCTGTGTACACAACATGGTCCAGACACCCCAGGTACAGTTCCACATGTCACTGAACATGCATGTGGGACATGTGCACATCCCAGATATCACCCATGTCATGGACTATAGAACACATACACGGCAAGCATTGCACAGCACTGGCCACACACAATAGTAATCCAGGTGACTGGATGGTGAATACAATACCCACCTGTGTGGGCCAATCCAGACACTACATCCCTGAGCCACACTGGAGACCATTGTCATGTATTAAAAAACAAAAAAAAAGAGGCAGAAACACAGCAAAACTGTTTGATTTTCTTTTTACTTTAACACACTGGTACCTCGGCCATTCGCCTTCAACGGGCAAAACTGTTTGATTTTCTTTTTACTTTAACACACTGGTACCTCGGCCATTCGCCTTCAACTTGATTGAAGGCGAATGGCCGAGGTACCAGTGTGTTAAAGTAAAAAGAAAATCAAACAGTTTTGCTGTGTTTCTGCCTCTTTTTTTGTTTTTTAACCATTGTCATGTAGCCTGATGCCAAGGTATACCCTTCACCTAGCCTTGTATAGCCTTCTGGCACAGTCAACCACTACACACCCATGAAGCAATGCATCCATGCATGTCAGTACTGGCACCCTGTGTCTGTGTGTGAGGAGTATGATGCTTTCGACCACATTCACACTCACTACAACTCCCATTGACCTACTGATGAATGCTGTCTGATGTCAGACAACTTCACATATCCTTTCCCCATATAACCTCTGGAGCTGATTGCATATGGAACAGCTATAGTACCATTCCCATAGCCAATTGCATGGGAAGATACTCCAATATCTAGGAACATCATGTTGGTGTTAGGCATTTTCATTCACTGTGAGCAGGACCTACATTTGGTGTTTGGCAAACAGCATCACAGATGGTATTGGGATTTACCTCTAACAACATACACTGTGGAAACAGGCCAACAGACAGGAGGAGGATGTGCCAGACATGACTACAGAATGTAAGTGTTGCTCTTCTGCATTTAGAGTAATGTCGGTTTAACAGGGTGTGTGTGGATATGACTGGTCTACATGATTTAATACCTGTCATGACAGTGTTATGTGTTTGAGGAAACTCTCATCTGTAGGGTTATCTGCAGACAGGGCAGTGTGTGGAGCCTTTCGTTTCTTGTGTTACTCACAGAACACCTATCTGAGAACTGCAGAAGCATAGTGTGAGGATTGCAGTCAGTACATGGTGACAGCCACGAGAGTTACTGACTTCATATCCTTCAACTGACATATGTCACAACAAACCCTGATATGACAGTAAATATATGAGGTTATCACAACAACATGCCAATATTGGGTCAGTGTTTGTATCTCCAGCCACAAGTCTGTCAGCCTTTGTACACATGTTATGCAGTAAGAAGTGCATATGTACTGTACACCATTATTTATTAACATCATACCTGATAACAAGCCAGTCAGATATCAGACTGCTAGACATGTTATGTATAGTAGGGGTTGTTTTTGAGGACATAACTTGGGCATTCTGTGGTTGTGTGTACAGTACTGGGGTCTATGTACTTATGGTGATTGTCGACAGTATGTGTATTGCACATACATACCTTGGGCTGTGCACAGACTGTGGTAGATGCCATTGTTCTTGGTCCTTTTCTATCTGATGTTACATACTGCTCCAGTGTATGGCACCCTATTGGCTCACATGTCTGTAGGGCCAGACGCACAGGTGTCCCATACCACAGACAGGCATCGGACCACACTGTGTCATGACCCAGTGTATGTAGGGTTAGTGTGTGAGTGGCACATATGAGGATGGTGTTTATCAGACAGTCCATATAGTGTCATATTAAGCTTGCATACCATATGTGGCTGTGGCTGTGTTCACATTGGTTGTGGGTATGCACTTTCTCACAGGTGTCTGTTACTCTGTACTGTGACATGCATGTAGAGCCTGCTATAATTGTAGGCAGATGTGTATTCCCCCATACAAAATGTAGTCCAGTGTTGCGGCAGTCTGCCTGTAGTTTGCACAGTGCTTTGTGACATGCCTAGCAGCCTAGTGTAATTACCCAGTGTGCTGTTATGTCCAGTTATTTGCAAGACATACTGCTGCCAGGCCACCATAACTGTTGTGTATTTCTGACAAAGCAGTGGGATTGTGTACCGATGTATGCCACTAACTACTGGGTAGTATGTGGCCATGTGACCCCTGCACCAACAGTTATTATGTTTCAAGACAGACTGGCGTGTGTGAATGCATAAACTGTGTGGGCATATGTAGTCCAGTATTTATGTGATATTCCCATGTACATGGCTATTAACATCTACATTGTGACGCATGGTCCACATGTCTCACATGAAGGGGATTTGTGTACACCTCTGGACTGACCACAGAGTGCCAGACTGCCCACATATATCAGTCGTATCTCTGCTGTAGTCCACAGGATCATTACTGTGCTAGCTGTGGTACTGTACTATGATGTCCTTAGGATGTCTGTCAGTAGCCAATGGCACACATGTCAAAAGCATATGTGACCTCCCACACACAACATGTCTGTTAAGACAACCCCTGGTACAATAGCAACAGTCTACATATATTCCTTTTGAAGAGGGCCAAAGAGGTGCTCAGCTTGACATGTATGGGCGGTGTATTCCAGAGTATGGGGTGCCTCTGGGTCAGGAACCTATCCCTCCAGCATGTTTTTTTCATTGTGATGACCAGATTTAGATCCCTGGAGTGTGTAGCTCTGAGGGATTGGGATTTCTTTAAGTGTAGCATGTCCAACAGCAGTGGGTTTGACATGGCCTTGTATGTTAAGCAGAGATCACCTCTCAGTAGGCGATATGCGACAGAGTGTAGCTGGAGTGTTTTCAGATGGTTAGCATAAGGCATCTGCTTTAGGCCTGTGATTCTTTTAGTGAGGTACTTCTGTGGACTTTCCAGTTGTTGCAGATGTCTTGGGAGGTACATACCAAATGGGGTGTTGTATTCTATAATGGGTCTAATGAGGGATGAGTACAGTGGGACAATGACCTCCTTTTTTCTGGATGAAAAGCCCTTAGTGATGAGATGTGCCACAGAGAAGGATTTCCTGACTGTTGTGGCTATGTGGTTATCGAAAGTGAGACCACTGTCCACCTGTGTCCCTAAGTCTCATATCACACTTTCGGTGTTTAGCGTACTGCCACTTATGTGGTAATTCATGGGTACATGTTTTTTCTCAAAGGGGATAACTATACATTTCTTGGCATTGAGCTTGAGTCCATGGCTCTGGCACCAAGCATCTGTTTCTGTAAAGCCCTTTTGTAGAATATCCACATCATTTTCGGATTCAATAATAGCTCCCAGTTTGCAGTTATCTGCAAACTTTGTTAGCCAGAGTCGCTTAGTGCTGGCCTGTACTTCAGAGAAGTAGATGCCAAACAAGAGCGGTCCCAGGACTGAACCCTGAGGTACTCCACTTGTAACTTGTCTGGAGTTGGATTTTGAGTCAGCTACTTTTACAGTGTGGGTTCTGTCAGTAAGCCAGTTGGCAACCCATCCAGTGATGAAGGGATTAATGCCCAGCTTAGTAAGTTTATCTATGATTCCAGAGTGGGGGATGGTGTTGAAGGTCTTGGTGAGGTCCAGATAGGCTGTGTGGACTGCCTTACCCTCATCCACGCATCTGGAGACTGATTCGAAGAAGTCAATCAGGTTGAGGAGACAAGATCAGCCCTTTACGAAACCAAACTTGGTGTGGTCCAGTGTTTGAAGGTTGCCAATGTCATTGTTTATAAGTTCCATGATAATGTGCTCTATGGCTTTGCAGATCAGGCTCACCAGACTGATGGGACGATAGTTCCTGGGATCCAAGGTGGATCCCCCCTTGTGGAGTGGGATAACTGTAGCTGTGCGCCACTCACTGGGCACGAAGCCTGAGGTGAGGCTATGATTAAACATGACACTTAGGTGAGGTGCCAGTTCATTTTGTAGTTCATGTAGTATACAGCCCAGGATGTCGTCTGGTCCAACGGATGCTGTATTCTTAGATTTGGAGAGTGCGTTTTTTACTTGTGTGGCCATGAGTACCAGAATTTGGCAATCTTTTGATATTGAGATGGGCCCTTTAGGGGGTGAGGGGTGAAGTTGGCACTGAATCGATCTGCCAGGATATTGGCGATATCTTTGGAATCAGTATATTTAAAGCCATTCTGTTGTAGCTCAGAGCAGATCTGAGCGATGCCATTTAGATTCTTGACATAACTATAGGATGCCTTGTGGTTGTCCTTGGAATCTTTGGCAATTTTATTTTTGTAACTAGCTTTGAAGGATTTTAGGAGGGATCTCTGCTTCTTATTGAGGCTGGTAAGGGAGTTTTTTTTGCATCCTGGGATGTTCCTCTTTTCTGCAACAGTTTCTTTCTTCTGTTGTATAGATTGTTTATGGCAGGGGACCACCAAATTGGGTTCCTTTTTTGGAGGAAACCATCTTGGTTCAGTTTGGAATGGCATGATTCATGCATGAGTGGAGGTGCTCGTACAGTGCCTTAGTGTATATGTTTATACAAAGAGATCTACAAATGGCCATATATAGGATGCACTATACAGATGTGTAGACATATGTATGTATATATATATATATCTATATATATATATATATATATATATATATATATATATATATATATATATTGATGTGTGTGTATGTACATGTAGACATATATCAACATATGTATATGTATATATCCATAGTCCTGTCATGTGTAAACATCACGATTGTGTATACCTTCCCAGATGTATCTCACCGTATGTATTTGATATGTGTATATTTAGATATAACAACATATGTGATGCAACAGTAATATCAAGTACTACACAATTGCGGAAGTCATAGTAATTGTTCAATACTATTCAATATGTGCAGTGACAGATGTATTGGACAGTGCAGTGGTGCAGCGGTAGCGCTGTCGCCTCACAGCAAGAGGTTCTCTGGTTCGATTCTTGGCTGGGGTTCCTTCTGTGTGGCGTCTGCATGGCCTCCCTGCCTTCATGTGGGTTAGCTCTGGTTTCCTCCCATGTTACAAAGACATGCATCTGGAGTGTTTCTCTCCGGGCCTCCGCTGAAAATTGGCTTCATTCCAAGTCAGACTTTCCCGGTTAACAAATGTAAAATAAATAAAAATAAAATATTGGAAAAACAACTGTTTTCACAGCTGCCATGGCATAGTGGTTAAATACTGTGACTGTAGTCTACAGGGTGCTGGGTTCAAGACCTCCAAGGGCTGTGTATTTTGTTGCTGGGCAGAATAAAGGCTGTCAGATACAGAGTGGTTAAGACAGTTTTGAGCAGCATTTGCGTGGTTTTGCGTGAAGCTAAGCAGTGCTAAGCAATGGTTAAACGTATGGGCACATACACCATGTAGGCTTCACTTACCAGTGCGCAAATCTGCTTAGCTGTTGAATTGCAGCAATGCTGGTACCTGCTAAGCATGGCTCAGCCCTGGTAACCAGTGCTCACATCCTAGTCTGATAACATAGCAAGGTAATGACATCTGTAATACGTGTATGCAATGCCATGTACAATACATGGTCTATGTGCTGTCATTACAGTTGCAAGGGGTGTGAGTGTCATGTGTGGGACACATACGTATATAAGACTTCTACAGCATTGTTATCCATGTGAATGTGTTAAATATAAGGGTAGTAATGCAGGTTATGTGCTGTCACACTGGCATGTAGTGTATCATGGTGGTACTACTGTTGACAGTGCTTTCCCAGGCAAGAGTAGAGTGCTAAATGTAGTACTGACAACATGCACACCTGCAGGCATAGCTGGACTCTGAGGCCTCACTGTCATGTTCCTTGTGTGTGAGCTGTGTTACAGTATGTATCCTCTACTGGATAATTATCTGACATGTGGAATGTAACTGTAGACTACCGTCTGTGCAGCACATGTCATTGAGGGCTTCCAACATGTAGTAATGGCATACATATTGTTGTCAAATATCTAGCTGTTGACACATTCATCCTACTGCATAGCTACTTGCCAAGCTGATGTCTGTCAGTCCCTGTACAGATGTACAGATGGCAAGTATCCAGCTTGGACACATACAGGAAGCCTATGTTTGACTGACACTGAAATGTCTGGCCAGCTGTGTTATAACTGGCACATATAGGAGACAACACCCTGTATGCACCACATGCCATGGGTACCTCCACTACACTACCACAGTCAACAGAAAATGCTTGGGTACAGGTCTCCTTCACAGACATTAACCATGTGCTGTAAGACATGTTGCATACATGTCAACTGGATCACATCAGTGGCCATTCACAGGAGGCACCCAGGGGATCGGCTGATGCATGTCACTTACACCCAGAGGGTCACCACAGTGGTGTCTGTCAATAGATTGCCTGCTGGCACATGGCAGGTGGCATGATATCACAGTACACACATCCCCTACACAACTCACCTCTCCATAGACAATAGCCAGGTACACACCTATGATCACCTGCAGCGATGCACTCCAGTACTGACACATGTATACATGTGCATTACTGAGGATAGCAGTGTCTGTGTGTTAGCACACCTGTAGTTAGGAATACCATGAGAGCTTTCATAACCACCACAACATCCATTGCCATAGGAAGATGTGGCTGCTGCTGTATCAGACATTACATGTACCCTGTTATGCTCCTCCCCCTAATAGCTACATGGTCCTTGCAGTACCAGCACAAGAGTGTTGTACATATGAGTCGATAGGCATGGGATACCCATTGAGTTCTGGCTAGTGGGTGTATGTTTGCATGCCTGTATATCTGTAGGGTACAGCATTCTGAGGCCACAAATTCCTATTACAATACACATTGCCATACAGTAGTACAGATAGTGTTGTTGCTGCCCATAGGTGAAGCATGACAATGCAACACCCTACTATGCCTGTGGCATGTGCATTAGATGCATATCCCTGTAGTACCACTGTTGGGCTATACAATGGGTTGTATCACAGTCATGGGCAATGTGTGATGGTGGGTATGTCAGAGTGTCATCATGGGTTCCAGTGAGTACAATATACACTGTGGGTGCTGTGTACACTGTCATTACACAATGGTAGACCCGGTATATGTCCTATGTACCACTGTATGGTGCCCACCATCACCCTCAACCATACAGGTAACTGATACCACTATCCAGCCCAGTTATGCATGTGCTGTGTGCAGCCTACCTGTAACACACTGGACACATTGACAAATTTGTTAGCACCAATAGGCCCAGGTCTCTTGGATGTGTGTCTGCCTGTTATGTGTCTGTTAATGCATATATGACAGTATGTCACACTGTGTATTGTCCATATACAACCATTACATCCTCCATTACCATACTGTACATGTCTGGGGATGTTCTGCATGTAACATGTAACCTGGAACACAACTCACCCTACACGCTGTGTGATGTGTGCAATGAAAGCCACACACTTCAGTAGCACTACATGCCTAGGTAGGGGTTTAGTCCCAGTGTTGCCAAGTAAGAACGTGCATGTATGTTGGTGGGTCTACATCCGGTTGCTGATTATACATATCCCAGTGGGTCACCTGTCCATGTGACACAGGCAATAACTGTTATACAAACCTGTGACATGTGTTAAACTGTACCCCAGATATGGCACATCCATGGTGTCACCAGTGTGCCATACCCCTTGTGGAGTATGACTGCAGAACATTCTCCTGCTGACACATGTACAGCTATGACACAAATTGATAACATTATGGAGACCACAATCACCCAGTGTTACTAACAGCTATAATGCATCATTGCTGGACAGCTACACTACCTGACATGTATGCATTAAACATTACTCCTGACACCATGTTACACTGCAGTACATTGACACACTGTAGTACAGTCACCATGTGCATCAGAACCATATTAGCTTGTCCCTGCATTGATGTTATAGATGACAGGGATATGGCACAGGTATCATCATGTGCACAGGGTGTGTTGTTGGTTTGTCAGAACCAAGTGAGGGCCATATGTTTGACACCATGTATGTGGGTTAGAGGTGTAATTAGTTGAAATGGGCATGGTGATGTGGTGTGTGTAGGTATGGGGTTGCCTTAGATGTGTTCGTATAGTGTGTGGGTATGCATGCACACAGTTCTGGCATGTGGCTGCCCTATACAGGTTTTTTTTGGACAGCTGCAGACCATACCTGGCAGGATGTGCAGTTCACCGTCTCCGGCCACAGACACGCAGGCTGTGCCTGCCAGGGATTCTGTGGGTACAACCAGGTACAGGCCTCAATGTGCTACTCTCCCCTGATGATGACAGATGTCTGCTGAAACCAGGTCCCTCCTGAGACTGGCCAGAGCTACGTGTACATGGCCTGCTGTAGTGTGGTGTGGACAGTGCCCCCTGCAGTGCTGGGGCTGGTACTGCCCCTATGGGAGCACCTTGGTGTCCTAGCATGTCCACTTTGAACGCCAGCTGCTTGTGTTGCTGGCCTACGTCCACCTGGCCATCACCGCACTCCCACCATATGTTCAAGCACGGACAAACCATGGTCGATGAGGCCCACCATCTCACCCAACCATCTATCCATGACCTCAGTATAATCACGGAGGGCACCAGACAGTTCATGGAAGTTGTCGCTTGCAGATGTGAGAGCAGCCCTCTGCAGCCTCAGGCCCTCTCTGGTGTACAGTTCCATATGTGCCTGTGCCCCCATGACAGTCTGAAACATGTGCCTGGTGGTACCAGTTGTGGCACTTCTGCTAGGGGCATGATGACCAGCGGCCCTACCACAAGCACCCCATTACATCTGCCTATGTGGTGCTGTGCTGGGCATCTAGCTATGCTTGCTGTAACCAGACATGGTAGGCATAGACACCACACTCTCCTGTGCACTGCCACTAACTGCCAACTGTCCCTCTGCTATGGCCACTGGTGATGGGGTATGTATAGGCACTGTAACTTTGTGCGGGGTTGGGTTTGCTAAGAGGGGGATGTCAAACAATGGCACAGTTTCAGCCCCTGACAACCCCGCCTGTGCCTCAACAGTACTATCATTATCTCTGGTGTCCGTATGGACACCGACATCAGATTGCATGCAGGAGGGACCCTGACCCACCTCACCACCTATGGGGAAAAACAAGAAACACACTTTAAGACCTGTACAGCAGTGCATAACAGTACACACACATACACACACACACACACACACACACACACACACACACACACACACACACACACACACACACACACACACATTCCACCTTAATACCTACCTGTCCGTAATTTTACAGACAGTCCCACATTTATTCACATAAGTTCCCCATCCTGCATCACACTTGGTAACATACACTCATTAATACTAGTCATTAATGTATCATTCCTCTAAATGCCTAGATGAGTGATCACAACACAAGACCTGTTACTCCATTGCCTCCTTAACCTTAGTGGAATAGGTTTTACATGACCTCACTGATGTCATTCAGTGTTCACCCTGTGTATGTCCGGACATCGTGAGCATGGCCCCTATATGTGAGGGGCTACTACGTTCACTCCATAATGTCATGCACTGGAGTGTCATGTGTAAGTATTGCTCAGTACATGCCAGATCTGCTGGTCAATCAACATATCATGTGACAACTGTAATATATGGATACACTCCCTGGTGTTGTCTAGTAGTTCCCCAATACATCTGTAGTGCTGCCTACATGGGTTGTTGTTCACCTCTCTGCTGATTGCACTATTAAGGGTATACTTGGTGTCTACTTTCCCCTCCCAATGCATGTTCCATGCTACAGATTTTATTATACTATCAGCTGTCCTGTGATTACATATCAGACAAGCATTCCTGATGTCTCATGTGTCAGTACATGTGCATGTACTGCATAATCCCAAAGGGAAGTACTGCCGTATGAACAACCCCACAATCACACATGTGCATACATGGACACCCACACAAACACACACACATGCACACACACACACATCCTACATGCATCAACCCCCCTCCACTCCACCAGATTGCACTTACAGACAAAATAACCCCCCACTCATATGCACACTCACACATACAGTTGAAGTTGCACATAGTACATACAGTCCTCCCATTACCCATCTTTCAACATGCATAACATATGGTACTCAACAGCATGCAGTGCAGCTATAATCAATCCATGTTAGCAACAGTATATATGCGTGTGACACATGGGCTGTGTTAGTAGGTGATGCCCCTTCCCCTGGAAAACATTGCACCCATGTACACAGTATTGCTGTGCACCTGTTCTGCACCATGCAATGTACTGTGCACCAAACCTCACAGGTGTAAAACCCATTGCTGAATGTGTAGTACTGTGTCAGTTATGTCTGCTCTAATGCTCGCAGCCCCTATGTTTTTCAGTGACACATACCTGGGATGATATGTGGACAGATGTCTTTTGTGAATGCCTGATGTTTGGTTTACAGAGCTCAACATCAGCAGACCATGTATGACCAATCCAATACTATTACACTGACAACTGTCAGACCATACCGAGGCTATGAGGAGTGTACACACCATTACTGATATGACGCACTCTTATTTGATCTGCCATGGGACCACATCACCGCATATATTAACAGTACATGAGCCTGATATGTGACATATGTCCTGTACATTCACATGCAGTGACTAAGAAATATGTTAGGTGTGCGGACGCTGACCGTGATGCATGCACTCCTTGTGTGCATATGTGTGCACGCCCATATCATGACGGTTTGTTGCTCCTATTGTTATGTGTACTACAGCAGTCACTATTCCTGGCAGGGGTATACTAGCATGGGCCATTTGCATTTGCCAGTGTATTGTCATTCAGCCCTACACATGTCCCCCAACTCTGTATGATTGCAAGGTCTACTCATGTACACATCCCTTGCTGTTCACATACTGCCATCACTATTGCTGTGAGGGTAGGGTTACATCTGCCACAGTTCCTGAAGCTGACTGTGTGCAGATACAGCCATTCTTAGCATCCTTAGAATCCCTGCTGCAGTGCACTGGTGTGTCATGCTGACACACCCTCCCCACCTGCAGCCTTTTGGCAGATGTTTAACAAGTATGGCCTACACATGTGTCAGTTTGCAGTGTCCCATACACTGAACACCACATGTTACACCCTAGCGTTAGCTAATAATGTGGACCACAGTAATATGTTATGCCATTGTGTAGATCTGTAACAGTTGTCATTGTAATACTGGTATATACACTGTTGTTGTACTGTATAAGGGTGATGTTCCACACATGTCCCTACTATAGGCCACGTGTCCCACCATTATGTTCATCCCTGTGGACACATTTCACAATGACAGGATGTTGGTTATCGTGTAGGTGTCTGACATACCCTTCCGATACCCCATCATGGTCACCACTGTGATGCAGTGCATTTAACAGCAACAATATGTGAACATGTATGGCATGCATTATGGGTAGGTGTGTTAGATGTGTGCATGGAATATACCATAGCCATTAAATGCCTGGTGTATTGGCACGCATCAACATAAACCATAGTCACCAGCTACAGGCTGCTGCCTTGGTGGTATACCAGAGTGACATACATAAGAGTGTGAGAGATGTGATGTCAGTGGCCACAGCTGTGGCATTGCTACAGGGTGGGTGCAGCATTACAGTACATCAACAGTACAAGTCCACATTACTACCACTTATGCACATCTGTTTATTACTACTATGCAGCAACAAACTATATATATGACATGTCAGATATGCATGATCTACCTGTACAGATGCATACACAACAGTGGTCTACTGATGTGCCCTGTGGCCTTACCTGCACGCTTCTCATCTGGTGTGTGGGTGGCACCCACCTCCACAATAGTCTCTGCCATTTGTTGGGTGTGAGGGCAGGAAGGTGTCACAAGGCTGGTGAGGAGTTCCTCAACACGTGTCGAGGGAGATGGATGGCATGACCCCTCCATTGCGAGGTGATCCCCCCAGACTGCAGCAGCAAACCGATGGGCATTGCAAAGCAGGTCAGAACAATGATGCCGGACCTGCTCATAACTGTGGTAATGCAGGCCGACATCATTGATCCTGTGGACTAGACCACAGGGCGGTCCACTCCTGCTGCTCACAGACAGCTCTGCCAAACAGGACAGGGTAGTGCTGGAATCGGTAGTTCAACACAACCTCGTTTTCTACCGCTGAATGCGCAGGTAGGCAGCCATGGGACATCTTGCCTGAAAGACTTAAAGATGGAAACAGGTCTGAGCAACTCATACAACAAGTTTACCATAGTTCTTAATACACATCTCTGTCAGCCCCCAACATATCAGTGACAACAAACTGTTCACATAACTCAGTAGGTATGGCTACAGCTTACCTACCAGTGGGACATATATTGTATTGCCCACACTTTGTGCTATGTGTTTGTAGCCATGTTCCCTGTGTGGACACTATCATTGCTGGCCTGTTACAGACTATTTCACCTGCATGCCATTTTCAGGGCCACTATGGTTCCATATATGCATGTGGTATGCTTGCTATGTGATTGCTGCACATCTGATATTCTGTGTTATTGGGGATATCCATGCATGCTGTTGGAGATGTTCCAGGATTATGTAAACTATTACTACCCACATATGTTCTATAACAGTGACACAATAGTATGTTTAGGGAATAGTTGCCAGCAGGACCACCTCTCCCACCTCATCTGGCCATGTTACTAGGCCACATCACATGTGTGACCCACTCTGGGGCCTCCTCATCTACTGGCCTAGCACTACCTTCAGGTGGAACCACCTCAGGGGATGTTCCCCCCCCGGGGGCACACACAGACATGATTCTGTCACCCAATGTCAGGTCCAGGGTCTGTTCCATAGAGGGCTCCACAGACACTTGTGGGATGTGCTACAGCACCTTGAGGCACCCAGTATACATTCACAGGGTTCTCATGCTCCTCCTGCTCAGCCTCCAGGCCAGGCATCTTTGGGTCCATGGACTGCTGTTGTGTGTAGCAATGGGTGGGAGCCTTATACCCATTGTTTCCATATGGGGCCCCATGGGTCTTCCACATTGCAGACCACACACACCATCCAGGGTGTTTACCCACCACATGTATCATATACCACCCCTGTAGGCTGTCATCTATATCTACCAACTGAACCACCTCCACAAATATACCTGCCATCCTTCCCCATATTCATTGGTTCATAGGTTCATAGGTTCATACTAGGCTATCTGCCCTGGGGCAATTATAAGCCTAGCCTGATTCTGTATGGCTTATGCCACCCCTTGATTTGAGTATACTGAGCCCTTTTTAAGGTTTAGTTTACTGTGCCTCTGTCTAATAGTGACATGGGAGTAATCCCTGGGACAAACCTATGATCCCCCATCCATCTATCGAGATTCTTCTTGAAGAGATTCAGTGACGTGCTCTGCCTCACATGAACTGGAATTCTATTTCAGAGCGAAGGGAGCCTCTGGGTTATGAACCTGTCCCTCCAGCAAGTTCTATTTATTTCTGTGCTGAGGTTCAAGTCCCTCGAGCGTGTGGCTCTAAGAGATTTAGGTTTACTGAGGTGGAGCATGTCCATTAATTCTGGATTTGACATAGCTTTGTATGTCAGGCATAGATCGCCTCGAAGCAGGTGGTATGCAACTGAGTAGAGCTGGAGTTTTTTTAACCGAGCAGCATATGGCATCTGTTTGAGACCCTTGCTCCTCTTGGTGAGATACTTTTGGGGTCTAATTGCTGCAGGTGTCGGGTAAGGTACATCCCAAAAGGGGCATTGTATTCTATGATGGGCCTGATGAGGGATGAATAAAGGGGCACGATTACCTCTCTTGATCTAGATGTGAAACCCTTCGTGATGAGGTGGGCTATGTAGAAGGTCTTTCTAACCACTTTGGCAATGTGGTTTTCAAAGGCAAGATTGCTATCAACTTGGGTCCCCAGATCCCTAATAACTTTCTCTGTACTTAATGGGTTTCCGCCTATGTGGTAATTTGTGGGCACATTGTTTTTGCCAAAGGGTATGACTATACATTTTTTGGCATTTAGCTTTAAACCATGGCACTGGCACCAGTTATCTGTCTCTGTGAGACCTTTTTGAAGGATGTTTGTGTCAGCTGGAGAGTCGATTATGGCGCCCAGTTTGCAGTCGTCTGCAAACTTGGTGAGCCATAGTCCTCCCACGTTTGCCTGTACATTGGAAAAGTATATACCAAACAAGAGTGGTCCCAGGACAGAACCCTGTGGGATGCCACTTGTGACCAGTTTCGAGTCTGACATGGCTCCAGCAACTCTCACTCTGTGGGTTCTGTCTTTGAGCCAGTTTGCAACCCATCTTGTGACATAGGGGTTTATATTTAAGCTGGATAGCTTATCTATGATGCCCGAGTGGGGTATTGTGTCAAATGCCTTTGCAAGGTCCAGATAGGCTGTGTGGACTACCTTCCCTTCATCTATGGCTTTGGTGACTGTTTCAAAGAAGTCAACCAGGTTCAAAAGGCAGGATCTGCCCTTGACAAAGCCGAACTGGGTAGGATCTAGTGTCTGTAGGTCCCCAATGTCTTTGTTTATGAGCTCCATGATGATCTTCTCCATAGCCTTGCAGATTAAGCTAGTCAAGCTTATGGGGCGATAGTTTCCAGGGTCCGTAGAGGCTTCACCTTTGTGGAGTGGGACCACTGTTGCTGTACGCCATTCTGTGGGCACATATCCTGTAGTGAGGCTGAGATTGTATAGCTGTTTTATTTGTGGGATTAGTTCCTCTTGGAGTTCATGTAGGATGCAATCTGGGATGCCATCTGGTCCCATGGAAGCAGTGTTTTTTGCTTTGGAGAGGGCAGCCTTCACCTGAGCATCAGAGATGTTTGTGAGGCAGCCCTCTGCCGGGATAGATACTTGCTCTTTTGCCTACTTCACAGGCAAGGGCAATGTGGTCCCAACAAGGGGTTCACATGTGACATACCCGTCCATGTTGCACACACTTACAGCTGGATTTATCTGTGTGTATTGTTATTTGTGCTGTTCCCTCATACATGGCATGCAGCACTGCGTTGGTAATATAGGGGGGACATGTCTTTATATATATATGTATATATATATATATATATATATATATATATATATATATATATATATATATATACATATATATATATATATATATACATATATATATATATATATATATATATATATATGTGTGTGTGTGTGTGTGTGTGTGTGTTTGTATATGTAGACATATATATATATATATATATATATATATATATATATATATATATATATATATATATATATATATATGCTTGTGTGTGTGTTTGTGTGTGTGTGTGTGTGTGTTTGTGTGTGTGTAGATGTATATTATGTTGTATATATATGTTTATGTATATATATATATATATATATATATATATATATATATATATATATATATATATATATACATATAGGTATCTGTATATATGTAGCCATACATGTATATATATATATATATATATATATATATATATATATATATATATATATATATATATATATATATATATATATATATATATATATATATATATATATATATAAATATAGATATACACATATACATACTTATATATGGGGTACATTCAGACATCATGTCCACAATCTCTAAATCTCCTTCCTGCGCAGCTGCACTGTTCTGCCTTGCTACAGCACAGACAGGTGCCACATATGGACACAGCCTAACATTAGGGGGTATATATAGGGCCAGATTTCAGATAAGCCTATTACACACCTATGGCATTTCACCATGCTGCAATACATGTTAACCTGAGTGTCCTGCAAGTGGTGGGCTCTGGAACCCATGTGTTCACCATTATGGCATTACTTCCACCACCAGCTATTGGCCACAGTAATATACATCCTTTCCATTATACAACACACACTATATTGGCTTACATCTTGTCAGTTGGTGCTGCTCTGCACAGTTGGCGGGTATGGCCCACTACCCACAGGGATAGGCTCTAATGTCCATAGCAGTTGTTCAGCTGAAAATCATTACAACAGCAACAGCTGATGTTGCATGTATATCATTCCACATCATCTACCCCAGTATTATGGACCAAGAACTACAGTCAATTACATGCATATATACTTCACATACCTGTTGTGGGGATGAGGTCTGTTGTGCATAGTGTCCTTGTAGGAGTTGTTTTCTCTCCTTAGCTATGGCCTTAGTCTGCTTCCTTTGTTTCTGTTTTTGGTTTGGTAGTGGTTCTAGTTTTAGTTCTGGACTGTTTTCTGTTTTCTCTTTCTCTCTCTAACTCTCTCTCCATCTCTCTCTCTCTCTATCTGTCCAGTAAATGGATTGAGCTACTTGAAATAGATTGCAGCATGGCTTTTGGGGGTGATGCACATGATCAGGTGATAGCCTCTGCACCAGTCAGTGTCCTCCACTTGCTACCTGCATGCAGCATGCTGTGTAGTACTTCCAATTACCATTGTCATGGCAACCCACTACTATAGATCCCTACATCATGTGGGCATGGTCATTTTACTTTTCCTGCATGGTGGATATCCTTCCTGTGTGTGGGCAGCAGTGTTACAGACAGCAGATAGCAATACCTCTTACAAGAGAAATTGCACATTCAGGCCAGCTACATATTTGTATGAGGTTCCAGAACTGCAAAGAGAGTGTGAGCACTGTTGTTGTATGCATTGTATGGCACCAGTGTTACAGGGTTTGTGTGTACATACTAGTTTAACATGGACTGCAGTCTGTCTGCATAGCTCTCAACTGTGTGCCTATCCACTTGATGGCCAGCAGTGTGCGTGTTATGTTTTGCCTGTGCACCACACAGGTCTTGTGTCAGATATATCACTGGCTGTGTGTGTGTTGAGTGCTATCAGTACATGGCTACATCCATTTGTGTTTCTGACTTCATATTCCTGACTAAGGGTATGTTGCAGACTATCCTGTAACACCAGTGACTTGCTTAGTGTATGACAACACTATTTTACATATGGGCCTGTGTTCCAGCCTCTGTCCTCCACCTACATACCAGGCTTTGTCCATATGACATGCTGTCAGGGGTTGTTATGTAGCGGCCTGTGAGTATGTCATGCTGCCATTCCTGCCATCATTCCATTGCTGTTGTGGCCCCTGCACATATAGTGGGGTTTGGTCCATATATGTGTGGGCTTCATCTGCACAACACATGTGTGCCCTTATGCAGTCCAGAGGTCAGTGTATGTAACAGTGGTATATGCCCCTGTATGTCAGTCTGTTGAGGGGTGCACCATAACTAACCTAGGCTGTTACAACATGTGAGGGGTATCAGGGGTAAGCTGTCTTACGGTATTTGGATGTACATTACCATACAATTCACCATGGGTAAATGCAGACCTACTGCTTCCTGCCATACAGACTGTTCTGTTTGTCAGTGTGATTGTGATGGTTTCAGTTATGCCTTGTTAAGTAACAGATACATCCCATTGTTTCAACTGAAGTCTTTACCCCCTAGGGATTGTGTACAGAGTGGAGATAGAAGCTGCTGGACTATACATCTGCATTACTTACTGTTGATTGATTGTCATCTTGTGGCTTAGTCTGTCTTTACTGTTGTACTACTTGAAGGCCTTGGCCTGGACAGCAACATATGTTTATATGTATTTCAGAGTCTAAACAGCTATATGACATAGCATATACA